>NW_026034211.1:0-225 GCF_019186545.1 Solanum stenotomum
GGTCGGTTTTTATTGTAAATCATTTTCTAGGAAAAATTCTGACTTCTTGAGGTCGGAATTTGGTTTACCCGCAAATCGCAAACCGACCTCCGGATGTCGCTTTTAAAAGTAATTAGATGAAATAAAAATACCGACCTCCGGATGTCGCTTTAATTAATAGTCGAAATAAAAATACCGACCTCATGAGGTCGGTATTTTGAGGTCGGTATTTTAATTACATACTAT
>NW_026034212.1:0-1583 GCF_019186545.1 Solanum stenotomum
AATGCCCTTAAATTTCCGGATGGATTTCCTTTCCAACTGCCCAACTTCTATAGGGCATAACCCCCTGATACGAACTCGGAATTGAGCAAACTCAGTGGCGTTGGAAAGATTGTTCCAAGGGCTTCGCAACCATAACTGGAACTACTCCTAACTCATCCTGAGCTAGGAGTTACGACTACTCAAAGTTGGCCAAAAACTCATTGATTTCCACACAGCAAATTTCCAGATTCGTCATTTTTCCAAAAATGACTATTTCCAAATTTCAAGCTCCTTCTAAGCCACTTCAAATTGTCGGATGTTACAATATCTCCCCCTTGGGAACATTCGTCCTCGAATGAGGTTACTCTTATAAGGCTAAGGGTGTAACATCAACTCAACACCCAACAATCAACCATGCAAACGCAACAACAATAACGACAGGCTCATTATAATTTAAAGAGCACTAAGAAGGAAATTAATACCTTGATCTGCGGATTCAAAGAGATGTGGATATCTCTTCTTCATGTCTTCTTCAGCTTCCCAAGTAGCTTCCTCAACAAATTGGTTCCTCCAAAGGACCTTAATTGAGGCTACATCTTTCGTTCTCAACCTACGAACTTGACGATCCAAGATTCGAACAGGAACCTCCTCATAAGATAAGTTATCCTTGATCTTGATACTTTCAGTCGGTAGGATCAATGAAGGATCGCCTATGCACTTCTTCAACATGGAGATGTGAAATACCGGATGAACCACTGCTAGTTCCTGTGGTAACTTCAACTCATAAGCAACATTGCCAATCCTCTTGGCTATGCGGTAAGGTCCAATATACCGGGGACTGAGTTTCCCCTTCTTACCAAACCTCATAACGCCTTTCATGGGTGAAACCTTCAAATATACCCAATCATTTACTTCAAACTCTAACGCTTTCCTCCTAACATCAGTGTAGGATTTCTGACGACTCTGTGCCGTTTTCAACCTCTCTTGAATCACTTTCACTTTCTCCATAGCTTGGTGAACTAAATCTGGTCCTATCAACTGTGCTTCACCAACTTCAAACCATCCAATAGGAGATCTATATCTTCTCCCATAAAGAGCTTCATACGGAGCCATCTGAATGCTAGAGTGATAACTGTTGTTGTAGGCAAATTCAATTAGAGGTAGGTGATCATCCCAACTACCTTTGAAATCGATCACACAAGCCCTCAACATATCCTCTAAGGTCTGAATAGTGCGTTCTGCTTGCCCATCAGTCTGAGGATGAAAGGCAGTACTTAAGTTCACTTTCGAACCCAAGCTTTTCTGAAAAGATTTCCAGAACTGTGCAGTAAACTGTGCAACTCTATCTGAAATAATGGAGATTGGGACTCCATGAAGTCTCACTATCTCTTGAACATACAACTTGGCATAATCTTCTGTTGTATTGGTAGTCTTTACCTGTAGAAAATGAGCTGACTTTGTCATTCTGTCGACAATCACCCAAATAGAATCATGTTGTCTGCGAGACCTTGGCAACCCTGTGATGAAATCCATATTGATCATCTCCCACTTCCACTCTGGAAGTTCTATCCTCTGGGCTAAACCACCGGGCCTTTGGTGTTCAA
>NW_026034213.1:0-233 GCF_019186545.1 Solanum stenotomum
ATTTTCAAACTATCAATCCTTGCAGTGTCTGGCCTTGCATATGTCAAGGAGGATTTTGTAGCAACCTAGTACTTGTCTTTGATGGTACCCATGATGAACTCCCTAATTTGGTTGATCGGGATTGTTCCTTCCGAAGAAACTTGGATCTCTTTAGCATATTCAACTTGCTTTGTGGGGCGATCGACCGTCTCTTGGACTTGCGGTCGTTTTCCAGGTGCGTGACTTGATTCTTC
>NW_026034214.1:0-296 GCF_019186545.1 Solanum stenotomum
AGAACTTCATCAATAGTCGGAGTCAACTTTACTTCCCCGAACCGAAATACCATGTTGTCGCTGTCCCAAAATTTCACCATTGTTCCAATCAAGTCGGGATAAGCCACCATTTCCATTAATGACAGGAGATGGCATATTTGTCTTTGAACTTTCTTTTTGTCTTCCGCGTTCATGAACTTCCACCAAACTTGGAGGTAAAGATGGGGTATGGTCACCATTCGGGTTCTCAACGGCTCACATGTCGGATTCATCCTACAAGAAAAACGGAAAAGGTAAGTTAACCCCCACCCCCACTT
>NW_026034215.1:0-557 GCF_019186545.1 Solanum stenotomum
CCACCTCTTTACGGTGTGGGGACTTATGTGAAACGACCCCAAAAATGCCCGAAAATGTGCTTCGAAAACACCTAAAATTGTAATTTCCATATATCTCAAAATCCGTGCATCATTTCGGAAATTCGACTTCATATTCTTATTCAGGGGGTCAAATTGAGTGGGAAATGAGTCTAACCCGAATTGTAGAACAACCGTATCAAAATTTGAAAATCGCAAAAAAATGCGATTTTGAGGGTCAACTTTAAAGGGGAATATCTCTTAGCACACAAGGAATTGGAAGGATCTCAAACTATCAAAATTAAAGCTCTGTGAGTTAGCTTTCCAACGCAATTTGTTTCACCTCATTCCGAGTTAGGATAAAGGAGTTATGACCATTTTCGTAAAACCTGTCTGGCAGAAAATGCAAATTCCAGTAGCCGAAAACACTGTTCACCCGCCTCAATTTTTTTTCTAAGTGTTGGGACGTTTTTATAAAAAGGGGACATATCCATACTTAGCCATTTAACTTCAAAACATCCAAAAACTCTCTTTAAACCCTCTCCAAAAATTCCACCAAG
>NW_026034216.1:0-754 GCF_019186545.1 Solanum stenotomum
TTTAAAAATGACCTAGAGGGTCATTACAGATAATAGACAAATACATACAAACAACATGCTGGAAATTATTAAAATACTACATTAAAATAATTTTGCCATGCCTTAGACAGTATATGTATTTAGTTGCTCATACTAGATACGTATACTGCCAACATGGCTCTGATACCATAAAAAGGTTTCTACCCTTCATGAAGAACCCAAATCCAAAGCCCAAGAGAAATCCAATCTTCTCCAAAAGCTTGCCAGTAGTCGTTTTCACAATATGAAAAACTACCATGATAAACCATCTTTCCCAGACTTACAGTATGAAGAAAATGCCTTTCTATCCACTTCCTCTCACGAAGGAAGAAGCATCACTGAATGGAATATTGATGGCCTAGCTAAGCATCAAGTCTACAATAAACTTCATGAAATGGGTGTGGCAATTACTGCATATAAAATGCGTGGGTCAGCAGACAGAGATGCTGCTAATATGGTCATTGCAGGTTTCACAGGAATGTTGAAACATTGGTGGGATAATTATTGCACGGATGAGATCAAGCAACTCATTGTTAACACCACTGCAACAGAGACAGTTGTAAAAATGGAAGGTACTACACCATCCACTTCTACTGTCACAAGAGAAGATGCTTGTGCTACTTTGCTTTACCACATTGCCAAGCACTTTATTGGAGAGCCAAAATTGTTCCAAGACAGGAGTCTCCAGATCCTAAACAATCTAAGTTATCCAAATTTAGACAAATTCATCCATTAC
>NW_026034217.1:0-1216 GCF_019186545.1 Solanum stenotomum
CAATCGCTCGTTGAACTTCTTTAATATACTCACCAAACACTCTACTTGCCTTGCATTCAAATCTGCTGCAATGATGACCGACAAAGTATTCTCTTCGCCTAAATATACATACCTCAAGTGCTGTGGTAGAGCTTTAAGCTCCAATTTCGGTGCCTCCACAATAGATGGTCTTGTGGGTGGAGACTCGCGATTCTTCATGTCTAGCTCATACTTCTTTGGTTTGGACCGGTATTCACACTTATCATGTGCGGCTACCAACTCATCATATTCTTCAATACCATCACTACCAAAATTCATCATGACTGCTGCTAGTGCCTCAACACCTAATCGCTCTTCAATTTGCATTTCTGACCCACTCTCCACTCTGTAAGTTATAGCAGATATTGTTTGTAGCTCACCATTCTGCTTCATGGATCTACAGATATTGAAAGTTGCTTCTTCATTGTTCAGTCTGAACTTCATCTGTCCCTTTTCCATATCAACCAACGCACGCCCTGTGGCAAGAAATGGTCTCCCAAGGATGACGGGAACCTCAAAATCAACCTCACAATCAAGGAACACAAAATCCGCCGAAAAGATGAAAGACTCTACTTTTACTAGAACATCATGGAGCACACCTATGGGCCTCTTCACAGTCCGATCAGCCATCAGTAACCACATTACAGTGGGCTTTGGATCCTCTAGACTCAACTTCTTGTAAATAGATAAAGGCATGAGGTTGATGCTCGCACCAAGATCACACAATGCCTTAGCAAAGTGTAATAACCCTATAGTACATGGTATCGTGAAAGCACTAGGGTCTTCCTTCTTCTGCACCAGAGATCTTGTAGCAATAGCACTACAACTGCAATCTATCATCATCTTCAAAACTCACAGACCTTTTCTTTGTCACCATATCTTTCATGAATTTTGCATATCCAGGCATTTGCTCCAAAGCTTCTATCAAAGGGACATTGATAGAAAGCTGCTTCAACATAGTGATAAACCTGCGATATTTGCCATCTTCAGTCTTCTTCACTAACCTTTGAGGAAAAGGTGGGGGAGGACTAGGTATGGGGACCACTTTCTGAGGTATTTCCACTTCTTGTTCTGTTACCACCTCCGATTCCTCTCTGACTTCCACCACATCATCTTCTTTTCTAATCTTGGTATCCACCACAGACGGCATAGGTGGATCTATGGTTTGCTTACCTCCTCGAGTAGTAATTGCCATACA
>NW_026034217.1:1593-2831 GCF_019186545.1 Solanum stenotomum
CCCTGTCGTTTCTGTTGCCATAGTTGTTCCTGTTGTAGTTGTTGTCGCGATTGAAGTTCCCATCTCGGACATAGTGACCCTCTCGGTTGTAATTTCCATAGTTCTGACCTTGGTTCCCTTGACCTTGGCGCCAATTTTCCGTGTTGGATCCTTGGGCGTTTGGTCGGAAACCCCCTGTCTGATCGTTCACCGCATAAGTGTCCTCTTCATAGTAACACTCCTCAACTGGTGGTGGAGTTCTAGTTAAGTAATTTACAACATTTAACTTTTCTGCTCCTCCACTCACATGCTTCAACACCAACCCCAACTCTGTCCTCATCTGAGCCATCTCCTCATGAATATCATCTGCAGAGTTAACAGTAGCATTATGAACAGCAAATGTGTTTTTCTCAGTATCTGACCTTCTAGTGCTCCACGCTTTATTGTTGCGAGAGATCCTCTCCAATTTTTCCGCAATCTGTGCGTATGTACAATCACCATATGAACCTCCAGCAATAGTGTCAAGTACTACTTTATTGTTATCATCCTGTCCTCGATAGAAATATTCCTTCAGTGACTCATCGTCAATACGGTAATTCGGGACACTTCTTACGAAAGCAGTGAATCTGTCCCACGAGCTACTCACAGACTCTCCAGGTAATGCCACAAAATTGTTGACCCGATCTTTGTGATTGAGTTTCTTAGATACTGGATAGTACTTTGCTTTAAATACCTTTGCTAGTTGGTCTCATGTGAAAATTGAGTTATAAGGAAGCTCAGTGAACCATACTGCAGCATCGCCTGTCAGTGACAGAGGGAACACTCGTAACCCAATGACGTTCGTATCCAAGTCTGGTCTGCCTACACAACTTTTGCAGACCACCCTGAGTTTGGCTAAGTGAGCATGTCGATCCTCCGATGGCGATCCTGAAAATAAGCCTCTTGCTGTAAGCATCTGCATCAAACTACTAGTCACCACAAATGTGTGCCCTGGAGGTAGAAGAGGTAGGACGATGGGTCCATCGGAGTATGCTATGTCGATGTTGCCCCGATAGTTGTCATGGTGTTGTGGGCCTGGTGGACCATGCACTCTCACGGCATCTCCCAATTGATTTTCAGCTAGACCCCGGTTTTCCCACTAACTACTCTTGGCTGCTGTAACTCAACTGCTTCATCTAGATTTTCTCTGATAGGATGAACTGGGAGTCCTTGATTGTTCATTCTTCGCACAGTTTTGTTCAACTCTGGATCGTACGGAG
>NW_026034218.1:0-35303 GCF_019186545.1 Solanum stenotomum
TAATATAATATTAAAATTTAAAATTAAAGAAATCCAAACTCAAAATCTATTTAAAGTTTTTTAGGAAATCACTAAGTATAGAAATTGCATCCACCATGAAAATGTCCAAACACTTGTTGCTACTCGAAACTGGTTACATGGTTTTTCTCAAACTGATAATATATTTTTGTGTACATTTAAATATTATAATTCTCAATTTAGTAATTTTTTAATATTTAACTAATTGAAACCGCATATAAATTACATATGAAAATGAAGATGTTAAGAAACCTTCCCACAAGTTGATTCAGATATGCTTGATGAAGATGATCATGAAATGTTAGATACACCATAGGTTTCATGAAGCGTTAGATACGCCATAAGTTTAATGATTTTTTAAGGAGTTTATTTTTTACATTTTTATGGTTGGAATATTTTCATAATTTTTGTGTTTTATTGTGATTATTGCAAAACAGTTAGGTTAATATTTCTATTTAGATATTTATACTTTTACTTGAAAAAAACTTAATAAATATTATAGAGATAATTTTATTTGTGGATTTGATTAACAAGTAGTAACATTAACACCATGTAATATTGTTTTATCGATATTTATGATAATATTTTAAAATTATAATTTATAATTTAATTTAATAATTATAAAAAAATATATAACTTTTTAAAAAGTGGGCTGGCCCGGCAAGCCTGTAGCCCACGTACTTGTGGGTTGGGCCGACACCAAAAATGGGCTAGCCTGGCCTGGCCCGTAAAATGTCAAAGCATGTATGGATTAGCCCGGTGGGGTGGGCTAGCCCATATTGACAGCTCTATCTGTAATGACCCGGAAGGTCATTTTTGGAAAATCTTTATAAAATTACCTTCTTACCCCTCCTAATAGTTATCCCAAGTCATTTTTATCAACTTGTGAAGTTGGTTTGAGAATTTTGAACTATTCGATAGCTACGGTTATTTAATTGATGGGTATTTATTAAATAATTAACTTACTTAGTTGGTGGTTAATGGGCCAAGTCTATAATTTACTTAATACCCTATATCAGTTGGCCCATACATGAAAATAAGTTAGTGGGGTTAAACAATTATATACATAATTACTTAAGAAGAGAGAGGAGTATAGCAAAAAAAAAAGGAAATATTACAGAAATCCGACCTTTTAGTTTACTTATTACCATTATCCCCTATAAGGTTTACAAATCTCCAAAATCCTCATTTTCACGCATCAGATTAGTGTATCTTGCTCATTAGATTAGTGTATTATGTATAAAATGTAATGTATCTTACTTAACGATCAATGTATCTCGCGCATCAGATTAAGGAAAAAAAAGATCAAATCATAGAGAAATTAAGAAGTTTGGAAGCTATTCAGAAACTTAGAACTTTAACATATGATGATGAACAGTTGATCAAGGACAATTTAACAATGAGTAAGAAGAAGTGGCAAAGAATGAAGATCCATTGGAGACAGAGATCTAGAATCCAATGTATTAACAACGGGGATAAGAAGACCAAGTTCTTCAAAAAAAAAATGGCTACAACTCACAAAAGGATTAATACTATTGACACTTTAAAGATTAATTTGTAAACTTCTATCAAAATATATATAAAGAACATGAAGGTTGGATACTACCTCTAAACATTATGATTGTCAAGAAAATCACAAAGGAGAAACAAGAGTGACTATCAAAGGGCATTGAATCTCGGAAGGGGTCAAATTATGTGTTATTCACAAAGCACCTAGTCGAGATGGCAATACTATGGAATTTTTTCATGCCTTGTGAGACTAGTAAAGGAGGATTTGATTCAAACTTTCCATAACTTCCACTCTCAGTAAAATTTTGAGAAGAGCTTTAATATTACCTTTGTAGCTTTAATTTCAAAGAAGGCATGGACAATGATCTGAGAGACTTCATACCTATAAGTCTGATTACAAGGGTTTACAAGATTATTCCCAATGTGCTTGCAAAAAGACTCAAAAAAGTGATTGATAAGTTAGTAAATGAGCATTAAATGGCCTTCATCAAAGGAAGCAGATTATGGATGATTTCTTTATAGAAAGACAATGCATTGATACTAGAATCAGAGGGAAAACACCAGGGGTGATGTATAAGTTGGATATTGGAAAAGCTTATGAACATTTGAATTGGCAATTTCTGATTTATACCTCTAGACAGATAGGACTTGGATGGAGATGGATAAGTTGGATATCTTTTTGTATTAAAACTATTAGGTTCTTCGTTCTTGTTAATGTAGAACTAACTGGTTTTTTCCAGTAGAAAGATGATTAACACAAGGGGATCTCATATCCCCTTTTATGTTCATCACTCTTATGGTAGGTTTAGATAGTCTTATAAAAGTTGGTTCCGATAACAACTGGATAAGGGGTTTTTGTGTCAAAAATATGGCAGATGAAAATATGGAGTTGAGTCATCTATTATATACTGATGATACATTATTTTTCTGTGAAGCAAAATAGGAGCATATTTGTTACTTGAGGGTGATTCTAGATATTTGAATCTTGGTTAGGACTTAAATTCAACTGAAGAAAGAGTAGTATATTCCCAATCAAGGAAGTTATGTAGATTGAATCAGTGGCAAGTATTCTTAAGTACAAGGTGGAAAATCTATCAATGGTAAATCTTCCCATGCTATTGGGATCCAAACATGAAGCAATTGAGATCTTGGATGACATTGTAGAAAAGTTTGAGAAAATATTGGTATTATAGAAGTCGCAATACTTATCTCTGGGAGGAAGAGTAACATTGATTAACTCAATGTTAGATTCTATGCCAACTTATGTGATGGCATTGTTACCAATTCCTAGGAAGGTGATAAAGAAATTCAATGTTTTGAGGAGGAACTTCCTTTAGCAAGGAAACAAAAATAAGAAAGGGTTCAATCTGGTGTAATAGGTACCAGTCCAACAAAGTAAGAAGAATAGGAGATTGGTAGCCAGAAACCTTAAATTACAAAGCAAGTGTTTGCTATCCAAATGGCAATGGAAATATGTTCATGAATATCATGCACTATAGAAAGAGGTAATTCATCATAATTATGGGAAAGAAAACCACTAATGCACTACCTATAGAATTGGGATGTGGAGAACTATTAGAAATTACTGGACATAGCTAAAATGCAAAACTAAGATTCTTTTGGGGAGGAGAGATAAGACAAAGTTTTGGACATACAAATGGTATGATCAAGGGAATCTAAAGAACTTATTCCCTAGATTCTTTTCCATAAATTCTAACCCTGATTAAATAATAGAGGAGATGTGGATTACACATGGGTGTGTCACGACCCCAACCGCCGTATTTGACATCCACACTAATCCTCCGATGGGAGAACCATTTCTACAACCCAACCAAGCAATTTAAAGAAACTAAACCATTTTAAGATACATAAGCAGGTTTAAATGGCAAATTAAAATGAGGAGTTCCCATATACTCTGAAATTCTAACAAACAACTATCGCAGAAATTCAACCCCTAGAACTGAAAGTCAATGTACCAAAACACTACCAATCAACAAGTCTAAGAAGAAGGGGTGCAACCCCAAAAGCTAAACATAAGTAAATGCCTAAATGTCTAGTCTGAGTCCGAAAAAAATGGACTAAAATAGATTAAGGATCCATGGCAGCCTGAAAGACCTGACTCACCCTCGAATCCTGTCTAGTCAATGGTCTCCTAGCTAAGGTTTATCAGTAGCCACCTGAAGATGCCCTGTACTCAACAAAGAAAGAGCAAGTGCAGTATCAGTACACAAAACAACAGTGTACTAGTACGCGGCTACTTCAGTAAGCGTAATATAAGCAAGTCATTACCACACAGTAAACACACATATACATAAGGCATAATTCAATCAACATTCTAGGAGCAACATAAAATTTCCCAACAACCACGACAGGTAAATATAAATGTAAGAATCACAAGTGATTCTCTCATGGAACCCACACCCAAACGGTTAGTGTGTCGGAACGTGACACCCGATCCAAAATATATGTGTCGAAATGTGACACCCGGTCCAATATATGTGTCAGAACGTGTCACCCGGTCTAATAAATGTTTCGGAACGTGACACCCGATCTAGTCAGCACAATCACAGTCACAATCACACCCATAAGAACAGTGTACATAGTAACACTGTCAAACAACAGGCTCATGGCATGTAATTATTCATACACATTCATTTCATTAGATTTAGTTCATGTCTCCCTATCCACATACATGCATGCATACAATGAAGCAATTAATAAGCATATATAACATAACAGAAAGTCAAACCATCACCTATCTCGAAACCAAGCCTGAATACTCCTAAGACACTTGAGCCTTCCTTTTTCGAAGTCTTTCAGCTTGTTCTTCGTCTAAAACAAGTAATTAACGCAAGGATCAATAAACAAGGCCTAATTTATCCAGATTATATCAAAATATCAACCTAAGGCCAAACCAATGATCCTAATGTTCAACTAGGGCTTTTCCCACCATTTATCTTCAGGCCAAAACCCTCCCCCAACAATAATTTACAAGGATTCTAAGTTCTAAGAATCGAAATACAAATTAGGGGAGTAATTAGCTTACTTTTAGAGCGAGAAATCGTGGGAATCTGATAAGAAACTGCCCTGGGTCATCCCTTAGATCTTAAGAGCAAAGTTTTGCAGAAAATAATGATTTTGGGATTTTTACCCGATTTAAGTCGCGACTGTCCCACCACAGCGGGACCTATCCCGCCACAGCCGCCCTGGTGGAAATAACCCTGCCCCAGCGGCTTGCATGGAGACAGAAACTCGGAATTTAAGTTCCAAGGTCACATTTCACAACACACCTTCAAACCTGGACGTTCTAAAACTATCATTTCATGCCAAGATCAGTTTCGGGAGTTCTACTTGCCCGAATTCAATTATGTTAAGCAGTACGTGCTCTTTAACGTCTTGGATATCCACTCACGTGATCAAACTCATAATTAAATCCCCCATCCATTACCGGATTGCCCTAGACCTCACCTGACTCAAATTTCGTCCAAGTCTGGCCTAGGGTAGAAATTTCCAAGTTACTACTCAGAAGTTTTCTAGCCCAAATTCCTTCCCCATAGGTTTTTCCATAATGACGGAAATAGGTCGTTACAGGGCTTTAGAAGACTTCTTATTGACTAGGAAATTGGTGAGGTGGTGGAGCTCTTAAAACTGATAGGTGGGTTCCTAGGACTATTTGGATCTAGATAGACTGACTTGGCCTCATCAAAAGGATGGGAAGTTCTCTGTTAAAAGGCTATATACAAATGGGTGGTGGTGGGAAGAGCATGTAGGACTTAAGGCCCTTCGAAAACAATCTAGTAGACGTGGCTACAACCAAGGTGAAATGTTTCACGCGGTTAGTAGTCAGCAGAGCTTGTGACCAACAATTTTGCATCAAGGTGTCTCTTGTGTAAGAATGCCTTGAGACCAACAAACATTTATTTCTGCACAATTATGTGACAATACAGATGACCCTTTTCACCAGCATATCTAACATTTGATGGACCATGCCAGAACAAACAATAGATCTATTAAGTTGTTGGATTAGAAGGAGATACAGGAAAAGTCAAAAAGATAGTGAAGATCAATTCCAACATGTATTTGGTGGACCATATTAAAAGAAAAGAACTGGGATATAGATGAAGAGATCCAACTAGTGGATTAATAGGAGCATTGTAAGAATCTCTAATATATTTTTTTTCTTCTAACGACTTTTTGGAGGTGACCAGCATAGCCCTTAATGTTGAGGAATACAAAATATTACCGGTCTCAAAAAAAGTCACAACGTTCATAGCTAAAAGTTGTCTGAGAGAAAGGTAAAAGAATAAATATTCATCATTTAGGACACTACTTTGTACTCCCCCTCTAAACGTGTTTTGTGGCTCATATGTCTGCCGATAGTGAATTAACATTCACAAGAAAATGCTTCTAAGATGTCAAATGTTTGTTGGAATAGTGTGATCGGGAATATGACAAAAGTTATTTAATATACCTGGAAATCCTAAATGATAGAATATATGTGAACTCTTTTGTGGAATTAATTTAGACGCCCACAAGTTGATCCAGAAACAACGATTATTATGTAAGAGAGACAGAGAGAGAGATTTGTTCTGCCAGAATATTATCATGAGAAACATGTCATATGGGTAATAATGTACATCTTAGAAGGATACCTCACTATTGGTTTGCTCCTACCTATATATAGCCTCTACGCCTATCGATATAAGTTGACTACACTATTTTACTCTATTTAAGTCTATGTTGCATCCTAGCTAGCTATCACCTCTTGGAATATAAATAACACTTATATGATCAATTTGGCTAAGTTTGACATATCTCTACTGGTGTGCTATATAGATTGAAAACCTTGTGACAAGTTTTGTATATCATGATCTATTGTGACAGTTAATCCTATCTCAAGTGTCCCTCTGGATGGGAGTACATGTTTTCTTGGTGAACGAGTACCTTCTGATGCAGCCCCACTACATGTACCGGATGGTAACTCTTCGAAAAGATCTAGACTGATGGGTTCTCTTTTCTGTGAGCTCATGTCTATGATGCCCAAAGCAAAAAAATATGGTTTCTAGCCTTTAATGCTTTAGTCTAAGTATAGGATTTATGAGCATAATATATAGTCATTCAAAAAACTTATTTCATGTGTTTAAGTTTAGCTGAAAATATTGTCCAAGATAGAAGGATTGCTCTTTTTGTTGAAATATAGTGTTTTTTTTTAATGGTATTGCTGAAAATTTGATACTAATTATGGTTATGTTTGCACCACTTGAATACATTGTGTAATTTTCATACTCAATACCCCTTGACATAGATTTCTCCCTTTTCTGCTTTTGATTTTTAAGCGTTCACCTATACATGTAAGTCATGTGTTTGAATATACACTTCTTTCACTTAACCATGCAGGTTAAGTAACATGTGCATATTTTTATTTCATTAAATCACTTGACCATGGAAAGTTGTACTGGTTTAGTGTGAAATCTGAATAAGTAAGGTTTTGCCATGTTTTAGAATTGATGCTAGCTAAACGATGCAAAATTTGCATACTGTTGAGGTAAATATTTAATAGTAGGCTATAATTAATATAATAGTGTGTGTTTTCTTCACATATTAAAGTTCGTTCCCCTTTCTATAAAAATGTTGTTAACCATCAATCAATTAAGAGACCCCGTTTACAATTTGTATACTTCATTCTTGGAAATTGGAAGTAGCCAAGATTCATGTCTCTAGTGGTGAAAATAAATGTCCAACCTTCCTCCGTCTTATATTAGTTGTCCACATTACTAAAAATATTTGTCTCAAATTATTTTTCAATTTACAAAATCAAGAAAGAATTAATTAAATAATTTCCCAATTTACCCTTACAATTGTTTCTTTTTAAAAGTGTAAATATATTTGTTAAGTTCAAAAAAAAAAATATTTTTCAAGTATATATAGATTTAGTCAAGAATGCATCAATTACCTAAATTCTTAGTCCTACTCATTTGCATCTTGTATATTGTAGTGAACCGGAATTCTCAACACCAAATACTCAAGTATTATATAATCCTTGAAAATCACAACACTTTAACGATTGAATTATGACAATATATATATATATATATATATATATATAAACAGGGAGACACTTATATTATAATTAAATATACTTACTATGTATATCAAATATACACACTATATACAATCTATATCTCTTTAGAACCTATTGGAATAGGTGGATAAAACCACATGCCTTCACAAAGCGAAGCATGAGCATACATCATGTTCTTTACTTCGTCATAACAAACTAAAGCATCTGTTTTAAATTCTCCAATTTCTTTCAAGATTTCAGATTCCGATTCTTCGAAAGCAACCAGAAAAACTAGGGGGTATCAAAAATGAACTCAAACATAGGTAACCCGCTCAGAATTTTAAGGGTTGGGCTCAAGATAATTTGAATTGGGTTCAATCTCAACACATTCAAGTCTAACCCATTTTAAGAGAACCCTCAATTGAGTACAATTCAATCTCCAGTTTCAACCCGTTTTAAAACTTTTTATTAAGATATGTTCCATATTGAAGGTATGAATTATAATCTATTTAATATCTTTCAGGATTTATCTATCCATTTGTTACTTTTTTAAAAAAAAATTGAGTTGAAATTCAAATTGTGATTATAAAAGTTAAATATCACTATGTTAAAATATGGACAAATTACTTAAGTACACAACATTACTTTACCTATTCTCAATGTTTCCCTACTCTTTTACTAAAATACAAAAATCCCTTATTTTCCTCCAATTCAACTTAACCAGATACTTTATTAGTTTAAGTATCCGCCCGTTATTAATTAAAGTATCCGCGCTGCTATATTATGCATCCGCACATTAATTTAAGTATCCGCCCGTTATTAATTAAAGTATCCATGCCAACAACTTAATAATTTAAGTATCCGCCCTTTATTAATTAAAGTATCCGCGCTGCTATATTATGTATCCGAAAGACACTAAAAAAGGAATTTTTGGTAATTAATGAAAGAGCAGGGATAGGAAGTAATTTCTTTCTTATACTATGTGATTTGCCTAATTTTATTGAGATTAAGCGGGTCAAATTGGGCGAGTCAAGACCCAACCCAATTTTTAGCCCATTTGAGCCCAAAGTAAACTTGGGCGGGTCAAGACCCAATCCGATTTATATTTCAACCCATTTTAATATCTCTAATTTCAACTCATTCCGCTCATTTGACACCTCTAAGAAAACCATGTCAATGCAGCTGAAGTCGTGTAACGTCCAGCTAAAATAAAACTTATCACTATATCAACAACGAAATCTTCATCAGAATGCCCTGTACTCAAAAAATCTTGATAATAAATCAGTTGAATCCAATGATGACTTCTCATTCAACCCCCTCTGTTTCGCGAATTCACCAACTTGTTCAACTGCAATTCGTAATTTCTTCTCCGAACCAATATGAAGAGGGCGGAAGAATGAATCTATTACTGGCTTAATCGAACACAATCTTCAAATGCAACCGCAAATTCTGCTTCAGGGGTTGGGGTGGGGTGGTAGGGGTTGAGGTATTAACAATTTATCTTTGATTAAACAGTTTTTTGACTTTAGGAGATTAAAGTGAGTTAGAACAATTTTACCCAAATCATATTTGACCAAATCCTTATTTACCAATATTTTTTATACGGATGGACTGTGATCCAGTTCATTTTAATTCAATTCATATTCAATGCATTTAAATCCGATCTAATACACTCATTTGCCACCTCTAAACTAGACAAGTATTGTAGACATCTCAAAATAATATAATTGATAAATAAAAATATACAAAGAAAGTAATAAAATTCAAATTTTGAATCAGCCTAAATAAACTAGGTAGCAAGTGAGTGGTTATTTCCTTTACTTTTCTAAACGTTGTTTAGACGACAAAGATTGGAACTTGTTGACTAAACCACTTGGAAAATTTTGATTAGAAGACAATTATATTTATTCTGTTTATCTTTTTCTTAATATAATTTATATTATATGATTGATTTCCCACGTCTGAACCCAACCCATTGTTTATTATTAATGATCATCTCCCTACAAATCTCATTTAATAGTCAAAGATAACTTTGTCATAATTCAAAAAACTAAACGTCACCAATTACTTTATATTTTTCATCTCCTCAAAATTGAGCTAAAAAGTAAAAACTGACCAAACAACTAGAAAAATGTCATTATCTCTAGGATGAACGTTATAACAAAAATAATTTTTAGCGAGTTTAAATATATATTAACAAAAAGTATTAAAAATTTTATCAGTATTAGTTATTTGTTATTGGATTCAATATTGCTATAGGCATCATCGTCCATCAACATTTATAAGAGTGTTAATTGTCACTAAAAATATATATTTAACAAAAATTAAGATATTATTGTTAATTAATTGTCGATAAAAATCATTTTTTATATAGTGTGATTAGCCGTTGATGATTGCAAACAAGCTTATGTCATTACCAAAAATCATGGATCAATGCCACTGAATTCAACGAAACCCATAAACTATATTAATTTCCAACTTCGCTCTTGGCTGAATAAATTATTTTAATTTAACAAAAAAAATAATTGTGCTTGATGTAAAGAGATTGTCCATACCAAATGGGAGGATTTTATTAAAGAAAGCTAGTTGATCATATGTTGTAATATCTAGTTATTACGAACGTTAATTTATTAAATCAACAAATCCTTGTAAAATTACATGTACTTCAATTTTTTAATAACATGTTGTTCTAAATATTTATTTATAAAAAAAACATGGAGATATGTGATTTATTAATTTAACTTCTTAGAATAATTCAAAATCAAATCGCATGTCCAAACAATATTTCAACATCAAATAACTGTGATTGCAAATGAGCAAATAGTCATAAAAGTCAAAAACATCAGGGGCAAAAGTGTCACTTGATGTTTATTTCAAAAAAAAATTAGAACTAGTATTCGTGCCCATGCGTTGCACGGATATTTTAAAATTAAACTTATAATTTTATTTTTTTTTGTATTTTTCAATTGTTAGTTCTTTGTGATTTTTTTTATAAAAAGATTGTCCTACTCTAACAAATGTAGGGAAAATATATCCACTTGAATTAAAATTATCGTAAGATCTTATATTATGTGTAATAACATTCAGTTTTTTCAAAAAGTAATTCTTATAAATCTTCAAGAATTAATTTCATAAGTAATTCACATATTGTTAGTAATACAAATCAATTGAAGTATAATAAAATTTTAAATTTTAAAATAATAAATATATATAAAATATCCTAGAATTACAGAAAAAATATGTTATTATTTTAACAGAAAATCTATTATAATAATATAAACCTCTATCTATGATTGAATAAATATTTTGATATCAAAGTTGTTATTCATAACCACTCCATAACTGTCTTATATTTTCAATTGAAGTGTCTCCTTTTTATATTTTTAACTACTCTGATTTTATTTATTTTTTTGTCGGACATTAATTTTTTATTTTCAAATTTCGTTTTCATTAATTATGAGTATTAATTGGTGGAATAATTCCTTCTCTCTTTTTTTTTCGGAAGAGTGAATTCAACGTTCAATTATTTTTCTTATCAGTTAAATTAAATGTCAAAATTTAATATTTTTTAACAAAGCAAAAATATGAAGTGAAAAGTTACTATGAGTATTAGTAATTGTTTTTTTTATTTATCTTTAATATACAGTTTAATATAGAGGCAGTTAACCATTTTAAAAAAAAAGTTGTATTCAAATTTTAAAGTTGAATTAAAATTTTTAAATTTTAAATTAATTAAATTAAAAATTAATATTAATATATTTACTAAAGAGATGTACTATTCATATTCATGATTGAATAACTTGATCTATATATTGACGTTTTATTGACTTTAACTTTTTTTTTTTAGATAAAATAGAAGCGGAAAGTTAATGAGTAGCTTTTTTTTTTCATTATTTTTTAATGTGCAGTCAACTAAGAAAGATAATGTCAAGACTAACTTTTAATTCATATATTATTTGTTATGTACATCCTTTTATTTAGTTTTAAAAGTTCAACTGATAATTGAAGGTATTTCATTACGGTTAGGATTGTAACTGTTATAAATAAATTAATTAATTTAATCACCATAAGATAAATAATGGCTTTATAAAAAATTGACAGAATAAATTAGTCATAAATAATTAATAGTTGTATCATCAATTTTGTTTTTTTTTTTTAAAACTTGAAGGAGTGTAGTTTGTTCATCCATGCTCTTTTATATCCGTAATAATCATGTAAATAATTCTTTTTTACAGTTCGTTCCCTAATAGGCTTCATGTAAAATATTTTTAAATCATTTTTTTATTTTGCTTTATCCATATATTACAGAAAACGGAACATGAGTTGGGGTGGTTATTAATTTAGATATAAGAGATTTTTTTTTATTTTAAAAAAAAAAATTGGCACGTGATGATTAAAAAAATTGAAACGGTAAACATTTATCTTTAGTTTTAAAATTAAAAATCAAAACAAATGTACTTTTAAATTAGTTTTGTAAATTATTATTTAATTCTTAATTAATAATTTATAATTATTTAAAAATCCTATTTTTTGTGGTGCTGACACGTGACACTTTTTCTTCTCCTACTATATATAGATAGATGCTTATTTGACAAATTTTATCTTGTGTTGTGAGTTATTTCAATTTTCTACATTGAATAGATGAATTTCTGACGATTATTATGTATGAAAAATATTAAAAAGTTATACTTTTTAAATAATTTTTTTGAATCCCTATATTGATATTCGCACTCTTTCAAACTGTAACAAACATGAGCCTCCTTAAAATTGTTGGTGTAATATACCACAAATAATATAAATTACAGTTGAAATAAAATGAACAAAAATGAATAAACTTGCTCTCTTTAAGGAGATTTAAGCTCATTGCGGCATAATCTACACTGATCCAGCAACATCACTCTTGACTTGTCCCCTCCATGATACAACAACCCAATAACGTCGTACAACTCAAACAACTTTGGATTGAGTCCAAAGCTCCACAACAAGAACACCTTCCTTCAAAATATAATTACTCTCTTTGTATAGTGAATATAGTTGAAGACTTAGAATATTTTCTTTGTCTCAACTCTCTCTTTCACTATCAATATACACAATATAATACTATTCATCTTTTTCACTCTATATTTTCTTGTGCATCTCTTCATTCTTCTGCTTCTTCCTAATACAAAGGAAGACCACACTATTTATAGGTGATGAATTCTTCCTTCCAATAAATAGGAAGATAGTGGGTAGTAAATTTGTCAAATGAATGACTCAAATGTTACATGAGTTACAAGACATAAAGATAGAATAATGAGTGAAATGAAGAGTTGGTGGTTACATAATTCTTCCACAATTGATGAGTAAGGAGGCACAAATATAATGTCCACCAATAGACAAAACATGATATATAATGTGACATATAATATAATTTTATTAATATTAAGATGTCACACCAACATATATATTACAAAATGTCACTCCTTGACATAAACGCGCACTCAACTTGGTTGGTTAGACATTTCAGTTTCACTATATTGATTGTGTGTTCGACGGGCTAAAGGATAAATAGAGCATTCTTATGTTCTTATGAGTGAGATGTATTCTTATCTTAAAGATTCTTGAGAATCTTTTAAAAAATCACCTAGTAATTTTGACACCTTTTAGATAATATACCGAAATTTTGATCACGTTGATATGTATGTTATTTTAGTTGGAGAAGTCGATAATTATAGTGGTGGAGAAAGTTGTTTTTTCAGGCTTATAAGTACTAAACTACGAAGTTCATAAAGAGTTTGACAAGAACTAAATTTGCAAGAATAATTGAGGCAAGAGGGCATTTTAAAAAATGAACCTTAGCTTTAAATTTTGGAGTGTGCGATGGTTGAATTTGAAGGATAGCGTTTATTTCATCTACTTTATATAAATTTATTCAGTGTTAAATTATCTTCATTCTAAATTTAGTATTTTGGAGCTACTTGGACAACATTTATGAGAGAACGAGTTTGTGTGGTAAAATTAAAGACTACATTTTACTTATAGGCGACCTGCATTAATATTAAACCAACAACTTCCATATATTCTAATACCGAACAATTTATAAACCAAATCAGTTTGTGTAGCTGAAGAATATAATATTTAACCAACAGGCGGTTGAAAATCGAATTGAAATCGATAATCCGAATTGAAAAAAGATTATTATTTTATTAGTCATGGGCTATTAGTGTAGCAGTTTTGATAACGGTTTTAATTTTTTTTGTTATCAGGTTATCTATTCTTAACGATTTGAGGTTTTTTCTTAATGGTTTAACTGATAACCCGATAATAAATTAAATAACTATATTTATAGTTTTATACCATTTATATATATGAACTCCTTGACTTAAGGTTAGTTCCTATTTTTATTTTTGTTTGTCTCAAACTCTTGATTATTCAACAATGTAAAAGTGGTTGTTTTTGAGAAGATGTAATTTGTGAACTCATGTGCATGATTTATTTGATTTGTCATCTCCATAATTTTTTTTTGTCAAAGCTTAACGATTAAACTGAACCGATAACAATCAATAACCAACAAACCAATATATTAATGGTACTATTCCAGATTGACATCTCTACAAATCGATAACCAATAAGTTAACCTGATAAACTTCACAATCAAATTGAACTGATTAATACACAACCTACAACAATATATGCTTTACCAAAACAACAACAACAGATTCTATATATTTCTATAAATAAGGTTTAAGTCAGATATAACATACATAAACCTTACTTTTAATTTATTAAGAAGAAAAAATTATTTACAAAAGTCTTCCAACTAGATAATGCATATCCAATAACATAAGGATAACTATATGTTCTTACCATCCTTATCTAAAAAAATTTTTAAAAATATCCTCCAATTATCTTTACACGACTCCTTAAAATTTTCAAACAATACAAAAAAATTACAACTCGTAAATGCGTTGACCTTGTTTTGACCCTGTTCTCCACCTCTGTCATACTCCCTCAGTTTCATTTTATCTCAGATTTTGATATTCAAATAAATCTATTTTTTATTGTAAATTTTTCATAGATTTTTTAAACATTTTGAATTATCAATTATTGTGACTTATAATATTTTTTACGTAGTTTACAAATATATAAATTTCATTTCAAAAAAATTGAAGATTTCATGCGCAAATTTCTGATCAAAGTTAAACTGTTTGAATCTCAAAAAATAAAAAGTGTCACATAAATTAGAACTGAGGGGATAATTTTTTTTATTTCTCACTCGATGTCTGACACTGATATCTAAAGTCCATATTAGAGTCCTTCCAAATCACAAAATTTTCTTCATATCTAAGACATAAATTAGAAATCTTTTATAACTAAGGGTGCACCGATAAAGAGTTAAAACAGTAACAACCGCCTTTTAAGACTACTTCTCTAAGAAGGATCTAGTAGACCATTCACTATAAATCATTTCTATGTACTTGTCAACAAATCCTCACCGTGTATCTCTACATTCAATGACGTGTAAGCATCTCATTCAATCAAAACCACGTGTCAGGTGATAATAGTAATATTCACTGAAGACGTCTAAGAACGTCGAACGTGTTAGATAAGTTACTGACCTGCTGACATGGAACCGACCAACACTCCCTCGTCATCCAAGCTACCTCCTTCAACCATTCCTGTACTGCCACGTGTCCTTTTCGAACGGCTAGTTTTCTTTCCCTCTTCATTAGATTCAAAAACACAAACCCCAAGAGATATTTTAATGGGAGAATTCGAGTGGCTTCTAGGCAAAGTATTTATTATTTATTTTGAAAAAAGGACATGTGTATATAAGGAAGTTGGTGTACAAGTTGAAAGAAAGTAGAAAGGCGGTTTCATTTGTTCAGAAGAATATACGTTATTTCAATCGGGCGGCGCAAATTAGGGCTTCATTTCAAGGTATATTGATTCGCAATTGCTAAATTTAATTACTATATTTCAAGAGTTTTGTTGGATTTGGGTAATTCTGATCGGTTTTGTTGTACAAAATAATAATCAGGTTTTGCGAATTTGATTTTGATTAAGAGGAAGGAAAATGGCATTGGGGAAAAAATGTGGAAGTTACGGGTCGGGGCTAGTGAGAAGTAGTTCGTTTGGGAGGAAGAGAGTTATACTGGATGTTGATTTCAGTCCTACAATACATATGAAGAAAGTGTGCAGTCATAATTCGCTTTTTAATTATGACAAGTCTCCAATTGAAGATTTGCCTCAAGATATTTTGGTAAGTAATTCTATTTGAGTGTATTGTAATTGTTGATGTTAATGGTGGGAAGATGCTTTTTCAATGAGCTTATTTTGCTCTGTTCACTGTTATAATTTTACCTAATTAATTTGGCAGATTAGGATAGTGTGTGGAGTTGATCATGATGATTTGAAGAGGCTGTTTCGTGTATCAAGGGCAATTCGAGAGGCGGTAAGTTAGGGTTTTTTGAAAAACGAAGCACAAAACAGAAAAGGAATTGAATTTAATACAATAATTATATTTGTAGTTATAATGGTTCTTTTGGTGGAATGAACAGGCTGTGATTGCAAAAAGGTTGCATTTTGAGTATGCAACACCAAGAAAGACGGTTAGTTTCAAGAATGCAATCGAGGATTTGGGTGAATTTAATGATGTTGAAGCACCAAATGCTCCGAGGCAATTGAAAGTTCGAAAGTTGAAGTTAAGCAAGAAGAAAATGGATGATATTTCTGTTGCCTTGTTTGCATCAGAAGACGATGATGATGATAATTGGCTGCAAAGAGAGTCATATATGCCGATGAATGCTGAGTTTTAGAGGTATTGTTGTTGTAGAAATCATAGGCTTTTTAGTCTCTAGGAGAAATATTTGTTAGTGTTATTTCTTCAATCCTTTCATTGAAGATGATTTTTGGGGATTCTGTTTGAAGGCCTTTTTTTTGGCGCTTCTAATGTCACAAGAATTAGGTTGTACATAGCAATATTATCATTTAGTAAATTAAATGAGAATTGTCTTTCCACATTCAATTAAAACTTGTAAGTTGCTTTATAATTTTGTGATGTTATGGGTATTTGGTAAATTATGGGGAAGAATGTGTTCAATTAATCAAGTGTATAGTGATGGGTTTTTATTATTAATATTAGAGACGGTGAGTATTTATCTGAAATCATAAAAACGTTAAATACTTTAGTAATGATTGGATTAGGAATACAAAACGATATTTTTTTTTTATAAAGGGGGTGTTAGCAACTCACAAAGATACTTTGCCATAAATTTGTTGTATTGACATAAATTTGAGTTACTCTTGCACTATTGTAACTTAATGCATCTACAAAAATAAGTTAGCACCCCAGAACACTTAAATAATTTCATATTTTAAAGGAAGAAATTAAAGAGAATTTAACTAGAAGAAGACATTTCATAATTTTAAATGAAAATCCAAGAAACTGGAATGTTTGAGGAAATAATTTTCTTTTTAAATGTAGCTATTGCAGATTTTAATGAGAGGAAATAATTTTCTTTTTAAAAGGTACCTTGACTAGAAAATTAAATAAGGTTATATCCAATTATGGAGAATCATTGTTTTGAAGATACAATGAAGATTGACTAGAAAGGTTTAACTGTCATTGTACTTTGATATTCTATTTTAGCAGCAATATTAGTTACTTTTTTTATTATTTTATTTCGATGATCACTTTTTTCTTTTAATTTTTTTTTGATTGCGATGATCACTTTTTTTTAGTTTGCACGTGTTTCGATTATCACATTATTTGTTGTTATTATTGCTCTTTTCTTTATATGTTGCATTTTATTCTTATTTCACATTATTTCGTTGCACTTATGCATTTTCTTTTCCTAGTTGTTTGAATGCTTTATTTTAAGTTGAGGGTCTATTAGAAATAACGCTTCTATCTCTACAAGGTATTGATAAGGTCTGCTGACACTCTATCCTTCCAAACTCTCCACTTATGAAATTACTATTAGTTTTAACTGTATTCTTAATTAAAGATTGCAGATTTGGCTCACTCTCACCTCCAAAATAATGTATATAAAGTTTGATAGGCAACACTTTCTCTCGTTTAATAGATCTTACAACACGCAAATTCAACTAAAGTATTTGCATGAATTGTCATTATTTTAGGGTGGTCTTTATATTTTGCCTCATTTAAAAAAATTGCACATCAAATATACTTGTTTATGACCTAATTTGCTCGAAGTAAGTTCTCTGAACTTTTATATCTCACAATATACGTTTAGTAGGAATTAAGTTAAGGCATGATCAATTGTGTAGTATTTCTATAATTAATCCGCTCAACATAAGATTAGAAACTTTTTTTTTTCTCTTAGGACATAAGTTTTGTAAGAATTGAGATATTTCTTTTACGACATAATTTGTAGATTGTGAAACTCATTTTTTTTGCCTATTACAACATAAATTCTCTAGGAATTAAGTGATATAGCATAACTCAACTTTTTTTGTTTTATAAGACATAACTTGTAACATTATGATACAAAAATTAAAGGCATAATGACTTGAAAGACCCTTATACTTGACTCCGTTTGACAGTTGAATCCTCATACTCATCACTTTGCCAACTAAACCCTAAACCCATCAAAATACAACATTTTAAGCCCTTTTCTCCTCCGGTCAGTGTGCGTGTAATGGACGCGATTACACGTGAAATTTCACATCATTTTTAGTGCCACATGCGAAATTAAGTGCTAAAAAAATAAAAAGAAATCAAATAGATCAATTTTTTAATTTCTTAAACTTTTCAAATAGTCATCTTCTTCATATTTGGTCACAAATTGAGCACTAGATTCATACCCGATAGATCAAATTCTTCTTGATTTAACTTGTAAATTCAACTACAAGTTCATCAACACAAGCTCAATGAACCCCAATCAAATTTTTTTAATTAATTTTACAAATTCACAAGACCCATTTATTATTTTTTAAGCCTTTTCAAACTTATCAATGGAGTTTTAAAATTTTCAATGGTCACAATCATCCTTCACATTATCCGCATCTCCTCATTGAAACCATCTAATAAAAGAATGATACTAATATTTTTCAAACCTAAAAAACGAAAATTTTAGAAGAAGTTGAGGGTACTGATTTGTATAAAAAAAAAAAGAAGAAGAAGAGGCGGAGCAGAGTGAATGTGAGGCTGGAGAAAGAAGAATGGGCTGGAGAAAGAAGAAAGTTGAGGGCTGTGGTGAGGGGTAGAGGAGAGAGGGCTGGTGGAGAAGAAGAAATGGTGGGTGTGGGTGAAAGAGGGTTGAAGAAGATAATTTCATTTTTTAATTTTGTTAAATTGAATTTTTTAAAACTAAAATATTGATTTTACTCGCTTTCAAGCGTGTGTAATCACGCATATTTCCAACTCACCAATATTAATGTCACATAAGCTCGGTCAATGGTCAGAGGGGTTTAAAATATTGTATTTTGATGAGTTTAAGGGTTTGGTTGACAAAGTGATGAGTAGGAGGGTCCAACTGACAAACGGAGCCAAGTACAAGGGTCTCCCAGGTCATTCCGCCAAAATTAAAAACCATCAAATTTAAGAAAATCAATTAAAAATCACCACAAAATATAAATATTTACGTGAATAACTCAAACCAATTTAGGTTAGTCGGGGTGAATATGATTCATTTGTCCTTAAATTCTTAGATTCGAGAGCATGAAGCGAGAGTTTTTTTTAGTAGGCAATATTTCTTTCTTTAATAATCTTACATATCGATATCAAATTAAAAATACCCTAACTAAAGCATTTATCGAAGATTGTAGTGAATTAATAGAATATCTCCTCTATTACCGAGGTTTAGGGTTCGAGCCTCGATCTTATGCACAAATCCAAATTAATTGTGACAAAAGTCATACGTTACACACGAGAAAAAAAAGACACGTGTAAATGTTTTTGCTTAAACACAAGACAAACGCAGTTATATCAATAAAAACAATCAGGCATTTCATTAGTCTTAAATTGTTCGGAGTATCAGACAATTCCATTAAGACTAAAAATTCAAGAATCAGAAAACTGAAAATCTCTTCAATGGCGTCGAAGAGACGTGATTTTTGTATGATTGATGAACTTGGTGCCAAGAAAAAAGCAAAGGTTGATGAAGCTGAAGAAGACGATACATCACAGCTTCCAGTAGCTCCATCGAGGGTTCTCCTTAACGCTGCCGATTGTGATTTAGGCAAGAACATAACATTCCCCTTTTCTTCGTTTACATTTTGAATTGTCACTTAATTTTTTGGGATACCCTTTTCATATGACAAATTTTAGAAACCCCTGTATGTGTTTTTGTTTAATGCTTTGTGCGTTTGGTATGGTATGGTTAATTTTTTTTCTTTGAAATGGATGGTAAACCCTAACCCTACTGTGAAAAGATAGACGACTTAGGGTAGTACTAGAAGTGGAAGATATCAAACTGAGCTATATATTTTCAACTAAGAAACTGTTATCAATATTGTCAAACAACTCATCACCAAGTCACTTTAATTTCGTCTTACAAAACGCAGCCTTTATCCCTGATGTTTTCATAAGAATGGGTGATCTTTCGTTTTTTCAGTCTCATCTTGTTGTACTAATTTTATTGGTATGACAATTGACAATATCAAATCATGGTATCATAGTCTCCTCTTTGTTTTTCCTGTATCTGGGACATGTGTGAGGAGGTTTGAATATGACATACTATAATAGAATTGTGGGATGAATCCCAAATGACAATCAAAGATGAAAGATGAAATTTTGCTGAGGTTTGACAAGTCACCTTTAATGGCATCAGTACAATTGTTTAATGTGGATCAACACTAGTGCTTGAAGGTTGGTGTCAACTTTTAAAATGTGCATAACCATAATCAATATCTCCTCTTTTGTAATGTATGGGGTACATTGGATAGCAAGGTGCATAATTGCTGAATAGAAAAGACTACAATAACTCCTGTTTGGATTTTAAATTTTCACAAAAAGATACTATCTTGAATTATGTTTATGATAATTTCCCAACAACGTTTAGTTCATCTAGACTTACATTTATGGAACTCAGCTTTGTCTTAGGTAGATTCTACTATTAGTTGTTGAGTCATATTGGGTATTGGAACCGGAAGGCCAAGATAGGTTTTATGAGCATTCTTTCATGGGAACAAGTGAGCTGAAAAGAAAGTCATATTGGGTATTGGAACCGGAAGGCCAAAATAGGTTTTATGAGCATTCTTTTATGGGAACAAGTGAGCTGAAAAGAAAATTTTCATGAGTATTCGATATAGTGATCAAATAATCCCGGATGGTGGGGGGTTAGCCATTAGCGTGTGTGTTTGAGTAAATGGACTATACTAGATTTATTGCAGCTTACGTTTCCAAAGTCAATGGCAAGAACATGAAAGTTTTTTTTTGAACTAATTTAAAATAGCGCTCTACCCAGATTTGAACCCAGGTCTCATGGGCGGTTCCTCTAGCTTGTGCCAGCAGTGCAATGACACTCCTATTATGAGGACATGAAAGTTACTTTATTAAATCCGGAGATTTTGTGGCAACCATGTAATTTATGTTGTGCATGAATATCTGGCTTGGTGTATGGCGCTTCCTTGTGACTTGTTGAACAAAACTGTGATTTTGTTTGGTAGTAGGTATAACAATTGTCCATGTTTAGGTGAGTATATGTTGCTTGTGCATAGTTTTCTTCTGCTGAGTTACAGTTGGACTACTTTTTTAAACTTGAGACTGGACTTTGGGGATGGGAGAACTAGAAAATATTAGAGAGCCAATTAGCCAGTGGCTGAGTGGCATATCTGTTTGCTGTGTTTTTATTTGAAGGTGTTATTTTTTGGTCTATTCATCAATGTATTGTGTTTTGATGTGGATTGTTTTATCTTTCAGATTTCAATGTTGAAGGAAATGGACTACTAGGTTCAGGGCTTTATGAACATGGATTTGCGTATTGTTGGTCAGGTGCTCGAGCCAATATGGGAATCACTGGAGGAAAGTACTGCTTTGGTTGCAAAATTGTTGCAGAGCAGCCCGTAAACATGGAAGATACACCACTAGACCAACAACAGATCTGTCGTGTTGGCATCTCAAGGGGAGATGATGCTGTAGGAAACCTTGGGGAAACCCTGCACAGTTTTGGGTTTGGAGGTACTGGAAAATTTTCAAGTCAAGGAAAGTTTTCTAATTATGGTGAAAGATTTGGGGTTGGTGACACAATAATTTGTTGTGTTGACCTTGAGTCCAGCCCTCTGGCTTCCATAGGTTTCTCTAAAAATGGAAAGTGGCTGGGAACATCAAAGCAATTTAATGCAGGACCAGGTCCAACTGGTCTTGAAGTGGTGGATTGTCCAATGAAAAATCTACATTGGCATTCAGCTCTTTTCCCTCATGTGTTGCTTAAAAATGTAGTTGTGCACATGCAGTTTAACATAGATGACGGACTAGCTCCAGTAGAAGGATATAAACCGTGGTCTTGTGCCATGGAAGATGGGAAAGCCATTCCTGGCCCTAGTTTTGCGAATCTGTGCGATTGTGAAGTTATGATGCTGGTAGGACTACCTGCTTCCGGTAAGAGTACCTGGGCTGAGAAATGGGTTAAGGAACATCCAGAAAAGCGATATGTTTTGCTTGGAACTAATTTAGCTTTGGATCTAATGAAGGTATCATATTTTACTGCGCCTTTTTTGCTTTTAAAATAGAGTGATGCTGGTGTTTTTTCATTTATTAGCAACAGGAAAACTTGTGCTTC
The DNA here is from genome assembly GCF_019186545.1 of Solanum stenotomum. Classification (NCBI taxonomy): domain Eukaryota; kingdom Viridiplantae; phylum Streptophyta; class Magnoliopsida; order Solanales; family Solanaceae; genus Solanum; species Solanum stenotomum. The sequence goes on from NW_026034218.1 coordinate 22,315, forward strand.
AGTTGCTATTTCCATAACAAGTAATGCATCTCCTTAACAGGTTCCTGGTTTGCAGCGAAAACAAAACTATGTTGGAAGATTTGAACGTTTAATGGATCGTGCTACTGGTATATTCAACACTCTTTTGTCTAGGGCTTCCCAGATTCCTCGTAATTTCATAATTGATCAGACAAATGTCTACAAAAATGCCCGGAAGCGCAAATTGAAGCCCTTTGCAAACTATAAGAAGGTACAGCAGTTGTTCTCAGTTCTCACTAAGGGAGCACTTTTAGGATGATAAGAGTCTGTGCTGACTTCTCTCCTAATAGGCCTTTAACGAAGCATCCTAATATCTCTGTTTGTTTTGCCTCTGAATCAGATAGCTGTTGTGATTGTTCCAACACCTGAAGAGCTCAAGTTCCGTGGTGAGAAGCGGTTCAAAGAAATGGGGAAAGAAGTTCCTGCCGAAGCAGTAAATCAGATGTTAGGTACCACAGAGATTGATGTTCCGTGTTTGCACACACTTTATAGCTCTCTAATCTGTTGTCTTATATTATTTCCCCTTTTCTTGTGTAACCTATAATATTTTCCTTGCAGTGAATTTTGTTTTACCTATGAGCAAAGACATGCCTCGAGCAGATGAGTACTTTGATGAGGTGAATGATTTCAGAACAGCAATTCCAGTCCTGTAAATTTTTGTCTTCATGTTTCTCATTCATGCTGTTCTCTATTTTTCTTGTCATAGGTACGATTTGAAGAACTTGGCAGGGCGGAGGCTCAGAGATGCTTGGATGAGATGAAAGCAAACTTGAATTCAAACAAGGAAGTTACCCCTTATTCTCGTGAAAGTTCTGTGCAGTCACATAATAGCCTGTCGATGCAGTACCCTTTTGAGGCATACCAGCAGTCGTACAGTGGTTCATCACCACACAGTCTCAGAAATATACCAGGTCCTTTGGCTTCTTCTTTGTGAAACTTGTATCACTGTTTTGCTTGTATTTCTTGGAAAACCCATGCTTATCTATTTTAACTTTGGATAGGTGGACATCTAAATAGTTCGTATGCTCAGCCTCCACTTCAAGCACCTCATGAAACCTTCTACGCAACCCCTTCCAGTTACAACCCCATAGGTGATTTCGGTCACCATGGAAGTCACAGTGCCTACGGTGATTCAAGGGGATATGACATCGAAGTTAGATCAGCTATCCATGGAGGGATCTATGAGTCTCGTGTGGGTTCTGGAGCTTGGAATGCAGCTGAGTTACACCAGAGCAGCATGAATGATCCCTACCTGAGTATGTCTGGTGGTTCTGGAGCTCGGAATGCAGCTGAGTTACACCAGAGCAGCATGAATGATCCCAACCTGAGGATGTCTGGTGGTTCTGGAGCTTGGAATGCAGCTGAGTTACACCAGAGCAGCATGAATGATCCCAACCTGAGGATGTCTGGTGGTTTCGGAGCTCAGAATGCAGCTGAGTTACACCAGAGCAGCATGAACGATCCCAACCTGAGGATGTCTGGTGGTTCTGGAGCTCAGAATGCAGCTGAATTACACCAGAGCAGCATGAATGATCCCAACCTGAGGATGTTTGGTGGTTCTGGAGCTCAGAATGCAGCTGAGTTACACCAGGGCAGCATGAATGATCCCAACCTGAGGATGTCTGGTGGTTCTGGATATCTACCTCCTGATTCAAGAGGACCGTTTGAATCGGGGATGGCTACACCATATGGTAACTGATCTATTGCCTTTTTTTGGACTCCATTTTCATATTACCTGCATTTTAATAGCTTATCCCTGATAAAAATGGAAAAAAATCTAGGAAAGAGAAAACCATTGGAAACAAGTGGAATACATTTGGTAGTTTGACTTTTTAAGCTTCACATAACTTTTGGTGACACAGTAGTTCACATGATTGTATAAGGGGAGTGACAATGTGTGATGTATTGCATTATTTGCCTCGACTGTTTGAACGTTGACTTAGTTTGCAAATTTTCTGATGTGATAAAGAGTATAAGCAAATTTTTTAGTAGTGTCTGGTCGAATGTAGAAAGCAATTGTAGTCAGAGGTAGAGTGGTTGTTTCTGATAGACTCTCGGCTCAAGATAAAAAGAGTTCAGAAAAAGAAGTAATGGAAAATAAAGTAAACAACAGATAGTACCAGTTATTGGAGAGAACTCTTCAAACTATTATTTGGCTTATTGGACTGTGATTCTTCATGTATACATAGGCTCACCATGTATTTCTGGCATAATCATTGTTGTTAAGGAGAACAAACAAGTTCTAATTTTACTTGTTCTGTCTTTCCATTAGGCTTTCGCTCTGTCTTTCCATCAGGCTTTTCTCAAGGGGTTCCAGCTCCGAGGCCACAACATGAAAATTATCCCTCTGGAGCACAATATCCTGGGGTATACGCTCCACAAGGGGTTCCAGCTCCGTGGCCACCACATGAAAATTATCCCTCTGGAGCACAGCATCCTGGGGTATATGCTCCACCTGGTCCCAGATACTACTGATTGTGGAAACTGCATGAAATTCAGAAACACTGAATATGATTGCTTGTTTTTAATTTACTAAAGAATCAATTGGTGTTAGCATATAGAGAGGTTGGTTAGGATTTCGGAACTGGATCATATAATTTGTGTATACTCATCATATGCATATGGAGGCTAACTTTGGGATTTTTGGAGTTCTATTGAGAAAATGTAAACTATTACCATCTTAAGTTCTGTCTCTTGTGTTTTTACTTTTTTCCTTTCTTGAGATAATGCAGCTACATCACACCCCTTCGATGGACCCTGCTAACGCGGGAGTGCTTTGTGCATGGGGGTGCTCCGTTTTTGTGATAACGGTAGTGCTTATGTCGAGCTTGTGAATACCTCGAGTATACTACTGAATACATGTCTACTTTATATCGACACAGGTACTGAGTAACATATTTTTCTCTCTATTGCGATTTGAACTCTAGTTTGCCATAGTTTTCAACCATTTCATTGACTCCTACATCATTTTTTTAATCTGAGGCGACAGGAGTTGCAGGTATAGGAAAAAGGTTCTTCACTTTTCCCCATCCTTCATTTGATTATCTACTTCTTGTTTTTCTTTCACTTTCTTCCCTGGTGTTTTAACAACAATAATGGCTACAATTGTATGGATATATTCTCACAAACGACAGTGATCGGTGAGGTTCTTCAATGAATTCTTATGTTCCTTTGTTTGCTACTTCTGAAAATTTTTGTTCATCAATCTATCCATGTGAACCACCAAAAGTCAAGTACAAGACCAACCTACAACTGCTTTTCCTTCTGTATCTTTTTGAGGCTTGCTGGGTTGTATATGGTGTCCGCAAACTTGCAGTGCCATCTTATCTGAGTAGTATCTGATTTTCATGGAGTACAATTTTTTTAGCTTTAACTTCTTTGATGTGTATCTATTTATGGATACTTTTTAAATAAATATCATTATTTAGGTATTTGGAATTATATTAGATCTCCTTTATTTTTTTTTTCTTTAATTTCTCGGGGTCTACATGGTGTTGCTATCGGATCTATTTATTAAAAAGAATCGATTCAATACATTTCTTATGTACCTTAGTTGAACCATAAATAAACTAGAACCTTTATACAGATCTTGATCGAAACAACTATCAATTAAGTGGGCAAGTTGGTTTGGATGCTACCATCATTAAGAAACAGAGCTTTCCATTCAAGTTGGAACTTGGAAGTTCCTCTCATTTCCTTCTCGCAAATGAAATGAAATGTTATGTTGGCTGAACAACATCATAATACTTAAAAGAACAAAAACCGATAAGTGAATAGTTAAGACACCAAACTTAATAACGTTTTGAATAGTTAAAAATCTATACTAAAAAGGACTATTTTAGACCTATGGACTATTTATGGTATTTTCTCCTAGTCTTGCTACTTTTATGTTTTTGGTGAGTTATAGAAGAACTCTCTAATAATTTAGATAAAAGCAATACTTCACTTAAGGATTGCTAGCACAAAATTTTCAATGACAACATCCATCAAAGTTCTTTGTTTAGTGCTTTGTCTTGCTCTTATGTATGAAGGCATTGAGAGTTCCATGTGCAATCCTGGTATTGAAATTAGCCAAGCAAAATTAGGAATGAGTAAAGGACAACAAGTATGGAATGCAACTCTTTCAAATACATGCACATGTACTCTACTTCTAAGTGAAATTGAGTATTACTAATTTCGATTCTGTCACTAAAATTAACACTACTATCATCTCCAAGTCTCACGATGATATCTACACGTTAATGATGGTCTTCCAATTTATGCACAAATAAGTGTCTTTTTTATTTATGCTGGAAATAATCTCGATGTTACACTAAATGACCTTACGGAGGTTTGTTCATGAACATATATGAAAGAGAATTCAATAAAAAATAAAAAAATACTCTCTAGGCATTCTAATTTCTCAATTTTTATCGGAGCGACGTCGTTCTATGAATCCCTAACTAAACCCCTCAGTCATCAGTCTCTTGTTCTTCTGATTCAAAAACAGATAGCAAATCAAAGAGACGAACACGAAGTAATTCATATATGATTCGTCCTCGAACCCTACTGTTTTACTGCTCAAACTCATCATCAATCTCTCACAGATGGATTTCTTCCACAACGCAACTCCATGGTTCATGGATCAACAATATTAAAGGTGTATTCACCGGCCAAAAAACCTCCCCTGATGCCGCCAAAGTACCCATTTCCGAGTCATTCACTCTCCTTCGTAAGTTTTCTACACCACTTTAACCATAGTAAATGTAGATTATTGGCTTCAATCAGGATTTGAAGTTTATGTGTTCGAGATTCTAGTTTTTTTAAGTTATTGTGTACTCACTCTGTTTGAATTTAGGATTTGCGGATGAATTGGGCAGAGCAAAGAAGTTGGGGACTCTGAAGCAGTATGTAGTAGGGAGAGGTAGTGAAGTTACATTTGCTGATGCTTTTGAGAAGCAGCAGGCTATACTTCAATATCTTGGTGCATTGGATCCCACTGGAGAGGTATTATACCCATTTACTTCATCTCTCTCCATTTTAGTATGGTCGATCCTGTAGTAATCTAATTAAATGCCAAGCTGTTTAGCTAATAAGTATTAACAAATATTTTATGTAGTTATTGTACCTGAACTGTTCCCTCTGGTTTTCTTTTTGTTTCTTTGGATTCTAGCTAAGTGGAATCCTTATATCAGTTCTGGAATCATAAAGCAGTTGGATTTGTTATAAACATGCCTATGAAGTGATTGACTAGGAGCGGAGGTTTTACCCTATGCGCGAAAGCAAGGGGTTTGTCTTCTGGGTCGAGCTTGTCGCACCGGGCTTGCCTAGTGCGGGTTACCTCTCCTAGGTGGTTTGCGAGCTATTGCATAGGAGCAGGGGTTTTACCCTGTAAAAAAAAAAAAAGTGATTGACTAGGAGTGTTGAGTTGAATGATGGATTTTAGGGGTAACCGTTGATGTTGGTCTGGTTCTGTTTTAAAGTTTTAGTTCCTCTAGGCACATAATAAAGTATTGTAAAGTGCAGTTGGGAGGAGGAACCTATTTGATCAGGAAGTAGATAAATCTGCTCAACCTTTATGCAGAATTGAGAATTGAAGGTGCTAGGCAATAGACCTAATTCTTTGAAGTGGAGACCAGAAGAAATCGATAATAGTTTCTATTAATTTACATGACAAACTTAAATGATATTACAACAGTTTATGCAAACAGAGGAAATGAACAACGTTGCCCATGTAAAATGAAATGGAGGTCAAAAGCTTCTCCTAGAACAGCATGGTTACAATGAATTGCTATGTCTGCGGCCTTTGTCACTCAGTGCAACCTGTAGAAAATAGGTTAGTTTGTCCAACAGGTTTTTATTGCGCTGGAGAAATATGAAAGGCCATATCACCTATTCATATCACTGTAATTATAATTGGGACATCCGGTATGTTCCTAAGCATATTTGGAGTGTAGCTGTTTATGCCAGGATCAGCTAACTACACAGTTGAAAGCTGGCAAGTGCCGAAAGTTGAAAGGAGAAGCAGACACGCATGAAAGTCACAGTACACCAACAAATAGTTTTTGCTAAATGTCCAAAGAAAGAATTCATAGATCTTTTGAATACAAAGTCATGACTATTTTTTGCTTGAAGTATAGGTGTTATAGCGTTTAATTGGTGTAACATGTCTTTTGTTCATTGTGTAATTCTTTTGTGGGTTAAATAGATTCATCGTAGTGCTAAAAGTGAATTCAGAGTTCTTTTCTATGTAGATGTTTTTCACTTTCTTGGTGCACTGAAAGTCTGAAGCAGAGTTTTACAATACTTGTCCATAAATAATGAGTCCTCATGAAGTATTTTTATAAACCGAGGTGAAACCTTTCACATTTTATCTTATTAAATTAGTAGTCTTGTGTAGGAGAGATGGAAGAGAAGTGTTTTCTAAACAGGTAAGGACTTTATAAATGTCAACAACCAAGCGCTTGGAAAGGACTCTCTAAAAATATAAGAAAGCACCGGGAAGGAGTTCCAATATTTAATCAATTTTTTCTTAGAGGGTAAGACTAGGATGTGGCAAGATGAATGGAATGAAGAGAAATCCGTTAGGCGAAGCTTCTCATATCTCTACAAAATTGTGATGAATCAGAATGCAACTATTGTATGCATATTGGGAGATGGGGACCTAACTTATGTCAGGAGCTATCTAATGACTGCAAGGTAGACTGCCACTCAACTAATATGCATAATTGAGAAATAGAAGGAGCTGCACGATAACTCTGATTCTTAGAAGCAGACCAAACAAAAATGCTATATTTTCTGTTAAATCATGTTACAACAGCTTACATAGAACAGAGGAAATGGAACAGTGTTGGCCATGGAATATGGTATGGAGGTCAAAAGCCCTTTTCCACACTAAAGCAACATGTTTTGAGTGAATAGTTATGCATGAAGCTTGTCTTACTTGGAATGTGTAGAGAAGAGGATTTTATTTGTATTTACATAATATCGGCATGAGAAGAGTTTAAATGGAATAACATGGACAGTGAGGAACTGAGGATTCATAATAGCTGATCCCAACTTGTTTGGGATTGAGGGGTAATTGTTGTAGGAGTTGTTTTCTGTGCTTGAGAACTACAGAAACCCCTGGTCACTTTGCACTGTGGTTATGCTTGGGAATTCAGGTGTGTGTTCCTAAACATACTTGGAGCATATTAGGTCTTGCCAGGATCAGTTAGGGCAGCAGCTGAAAGCTAGCAAGGGAAAAAAGTTGAAAAATGAAGACATGACAGGCAGAAACAGCATGTATTTTTTGATGAACAGTGGGGAGGGAAAGAAATAATAAATATTTGAAGAGAAATCACAGCTACTTTTTGCTTTAGATTTAATTTTTTACAAAGTCTGAACTTATAGCGGTACATGACTTTAGTTATTTATGCAACTGTGAAGGATTTATAGATTCCCTACAGTGGAAAAAGGGAATTCAAAGTCCTTTTATTTTTTTGATGACAAGGGAAACCCATAACCGCTACCCTTTGGGTGCGCACAGGGTGAAACCCCGCTCCTATGCAATAGCTCGCAAACCAAATAGGAGAGGTAACCCGCACTAGGCAATCCCGGTGCGACGAGCTCGACTGGCAGGGGGTTTCGAACTTGAGACCTCCAACATGGAAGTCCCAAGCCCAAACCACTGGGCCACCCCGAAGGGTAATTCAAAGTCCTTTTATGTAAAATATTGTGCACCTTCTTTGTGCATTTAAATGAAATTTCACATAACTTAACCCAAAGAAATAAAAAGAAACTCCTTTTGTAACAAATAGAATATATTAGTAAATGCTTGTATATAGTGGACAGTTTGGAAAGAGAGAAACTCCAGAGTTCTTTAAGATAGGGGCAGTCATATGCAGGATAATGTTCCACTTTTGGTGTAAAGAATGCTTATTAGAGGAGGAGGTTTCTTTAGTAGATTTGATAGGGTAGCTGTAATTGTTTCTAGGAGTTTGTTCGGTTGTGGACTTGTGGTGATATGTTCTATGTAAATATGGCTTCCGCACTGCTCTAGTGCTTTCAATACCAATGTTACCAATTTTAAAAAAAAAGAATAGATCAGTAAATAATGTGAAAGACAATCTTAGTAAGCTAGTAGTCATGTGTAGGAGAGATGGAAGAAAACTGTTAATGTGAATAGACTTGGATAACCTATTGAAGCCCTTTTTTTCATTAATTTTTTTTGTTCTTTTTTAATAGAATCTTCAAACAATTCAAAAGCAACAGGCAGCAAAACATTGCAAGTGCACCATAGTTGATGTCGAGAATATGTTGGCAAAGTTTACTTGGGCAAAAGAAGCACAAATGAAACTTGAGAAGATGAAGGAAGAAGGGAAGCCATTGCCAAAGAGCATGGCCGAGGTACTGTTTATTGCATTTCAGATTGCTGTTCTGTGGCATCTTCACTTTTTTTCTTAGCTTCCTCCAAGAACGGTCTTTTTTAGGACGTTCCAAAAAGATTGGTGCATTATCTATGCTTGAAAACTATTTAATCATGAAATCATTTTAACTTTAATGGCATGATTTATCGGGACTCCATTTCTTATAAGATATGACATTATTATAGGGAGAGAGAAAGATGAAAAGACACATGGAACTCTTACCGTCTCTAGTTTTATTGTTGGTAGAAAGGGCACATATGGTACTTCCTTATAACTTCATGTCCAGTCAAACTTCTTCACAGAAAATGGGACAAAAGGAGTAATATTTTTGTTTTTTACCTTTTTATATTTTAAATCTTCTATACACCATTTCTGATTTTCTGGTTGTTTGATTCTTTAATTTCTGGGTGAGATTTTTGGTTGCATTGTACAGATATGCAATAAGCATATATGTGCATACTATGAAAAGAAATTTTCAGCTGTAGTGCCAGTAATTTGGGTGCATGTGTAACATTGTGCAGTGTGTATGTTTTTGTTCTCTCTGGTCCATGCGGGATGTACTGGAAATTAAGCAGTAGTTAAGATACTCCTCTTCCAATACTTGGATTCTGCAGAGTCTCTATAGAGCATGAGAAAAGAACACATATAATATCTTCTACTGTTGGTGCTTCCTTTTCCATGGTTATATGATGTTGACATACTCTTATTAGGTTCTTCTGATATATAGGTTCAAAAGTTGATGGGTTCATCCCCGCTGGATGTTGCACGATCAAACATGGCTAAGAGTGGGCAAATTAGTAGGAATGCATTCTGTCCTTGTGGTTCCAAGAAGAGATACAAAAGGTTCTTAAACTTTTCTTATTGTTGAACATGAATAGCTATTTCTCGATGTTTTGAATTCCTTAGAGAAGGAAAGGAAATGAGATGTTTTTATTAAATACCAACTTAACAAACTCTATTTCCAAATAAAAAAGCTATATGATCAATCATGTACACAAATGACTACAAACCATCCATGAATATGTTTGCTGACAGTTTCTGTAGTTCATTGGATATTCGAAATATTTAATGCACTATAATTATGTTCTCAGGGTCTCTCTAAATCTGCTGTGATCGGTCTTTTCCTCTTTCTTTTTTTTGTGTTACGTCCTCACGTTTTGTGCTTATTGTCTTGGTGTTGTGGTATATGTAGGTGTTGCGGGAAGGATTCAACATTTTAATCGACAAATAGCTAAAGATGAAGAGCAGGCATGTCCAAAACAAGAAATTCTTATATGGTTGGATGACATTTTTCTTTTGTCGAAAGTCAATCATTTGCTGTGTCATTTAATAATATCAATGGAGTAAAATCTGATCGTTAATGCACATCAAAACTCATCAATTGAACTATTCTTTTCGTGCTTATAAAAACTAGATCTAGATGTATACTTTGGAACTAGCTAAATTCAATCTCCGAGGTTAGAATACCTATTTTCTCAGAAAGTTATTGTATTATTCTTAATATGGGAAAAGTGACGCCATGTAAAAGAAGATATTTTTATTGCATGTTCCGCTAAGCTTTTGGACAAAAAAGTAAGCGCTTTTTATTATTATTAGTACCCTCTCCCTAATTGCTTGTTCACTTTTGAATTGACACACTTATTAAGAAACAATTATTGACATAGTGAGTTTATCATTTTACCTTCATTAATTATGAGTGGATGAATTAAAAACTTAAGATTTTCAAAAAGTTCTACCTTTTTTAAAGTAATTAATTAAGGGTATAATAGGTAAAAAAATTTTGTCCTTTCTTGATTTGTCAAAATGGACAAGTAATTAAGGACAGAGGGAGTAGTAGACGAGTAGTATTAGCTGCTGTGTTTGTGTGAATAAAAAAAGGAGTTATAAAGTACATAAACCTCAATAAACTAGGTGCTAATTACATTCTATCGTGAAAGTTAAAATCAAATTCATACTGATTTAGATTTGAAATAATTGAGGTTATGTATCAATAATAACATTTGTACCCGATACAAGTAATTTTAATTTTCAAGTACTTCTTATATGTATAAAGCAAAAAATTAAAATTAAAATAAAAGTCAAATTTTATTTATCAAGCAATTTACTATAGATTATGAAAATTATGACTTTTTTATTTTGGACTTGGAGTTGAATATAAAATCAAATCATATAATTAAATGCAAGACTTGAAAACAATATAAGAGTCAAATACAATTTACTATAAAAGTTATTTGTTATTATTAATTCTTTCAATTTTGATATTTAAATTAACATGAAACATCTAAGCTAAGTTTTGTTCATTAAGAATTAATCAATAAAGACTTTTTACAATATAGTCAATCTTCCCCTTATTATTAACTAGGTTTTGATCTCTTTATAAAATAAACAATTACTTGAGCATATATATATATAACTAACTTTTTTTAGCATGTATTATTAAGTTTTTTCATGTCGTTAATTATAGACATGTTTACCTCAAAAGCAAAGTAAAAACTGTATTATTGAGAAAAAATAAATTTCATATGAATCCAAATAATCAAATTAGGAGGGATTTTTCACAAGTGAAAGTAAAAAATGTGGAAAATCAGTCAATAAAAGGATAAAATTTTCATTTATTATGTTGGTCATATGCTTAGTGAAGTACTTCTTTCGTCACACTTTAATTGTCACTTTAACTTAAAAAATAATATTTCAACATAATTATCACCCTAGGAATTCACGATTAAAATTAACAATTATCAATGAACTACCTCAGGTATCTAAATAGATAAATCGATTATACGAGTCCTCAATATTTATTGCTCTATTAAATCTTAATATTATAGGTATTTTAATATGTAACTTTTTTGTCGATGTAATTTAGGTATGTCTTGTTCATTATTAACACTTTTAGTTATCATAATGTAATATCTATGAATAGGTGTATTTGGACGATATATATATAGGATATAATCAAACCATATATTATTATCACTCTTATAATTGTTTTATAAAACCTACGTGTGACATGTATCTTCTTCTTGCATAGTATAACCCTATTAGAATATATAGATATAATTTTTATGCGGTAGAAAACCCTGAGTATGCTTTTTGAAACCATATACTACGTACTATAATGGTTTAACAAATATTTGATTTTGTAGGTATCTTGAAAATGGGTGACGATAATGATATAAAAAACATAGTTGATGAACAAAGATTTGAAAGCAAATTAATTTTTAGATGATTTCTTTTCTTTAATCAATTTGCAAATTAAAAAGCAAATTAATTCTAGATGAACAAAGATTATTTGAATGCATTGAAGTTGAAGAATTCGAGATATATGATTAAGAATGGAGGGACTTCCATCATTACATCACAACTTATATTGATTTACGGCTTATGAATTTGTCAATATGATTCAAGAGACTCAATGTCAAATCTGACAAGTGTTTCGATGTCTTATATATATATGATGAAGACTAAGATAAATAAATATTTTATTAGGTATATTCTTTTATGAAAGGGCTTATTAATATTTTTTCATTTTATATTTTTTGATTGATGTGAAATATACATACAAAATACGTACACATTAATGTAATTGTTAATAATTTAGTACAAGTACTTCTATCGTATAATTATGCTCATATAATAGTTCATTTTTCCTTTACTCTATTATTCAGAGTGTAAATATTTATATCTATATAGATTAATTTATACTACATTAAAAACATGAAGGTCCTTAAAAATGTTGTTGAACCATTTATAATTATCCCTTATTAAAAGACTTTACAATAAAAAATTATTATTTACTATGTTCCTCGAATTATTATTTAATTATTTTTATAAAATTTAAAATCAAAGTCTTAAAATATATGGTAAGAAATATTAAGAAAACTAATAATTAAAGAATCCCTGAAATATATGGTAAGGAGAAAATAGATTTTAAATATTAAGGAGTCTTAAAAATATATTGTAAGATGAAAAATATATGGTAAGAGGGATTAGGACAATTAATTATTAAAGTCTAAAGAGACCAAAAATATATGATAAGATGTATTAGGAAAATTAATAATTAAAGAGTTCTAAAATATATGATAAAGACAAATATCTATTAAAAATCAAGAAGTCCTAAAATATAGTAAAATATATTAGGAGAATTAATATAAGGTAAATTCTAAAATACTGATCAAAATTTATGTTTGACTGTAATAGAAAAAACAAATTAAAATTCAACATTACAAATACTACTTAAAATCAGCAACAAATATATATTCTCCAACCAAAACAACATTGCATCATAACTGAAGAACAAAATAGGAAATAAATAAAAATCTAATATTCTTTTGTAATGCTTAGAAAATACATGTCTTCTCCAACTCTTTTCCTATGATTTTTTTTTTTTTGAATTCTGCATTCAAAAAATTGTATGTTTAGGAAATACAGAGCTTTTGTCCCAATGATGATAGTAGGTAGAAATAGAAACTATCTTTGAGACTGTAACAATATCCTTCGATTTAATTTTTAAATGTTTATCCTTTGAAACTATAATTAAAGACTCCAGAATCTTTGCCCGCAGCAAAAAGAAATTCACCAATTTCC
>NW_026034218.1:43200-44758 GCF_019186545.1 Solanum stenotomum
TTCTTTCTCAAGTTTTTTTTCGAGTAGTTTTTAACCAATCTGATGAACCTGTGACATTGTTATCATAAGTATAGCAAAATATATGGAACCACATGCCTCTGAACTCAATTTTCTACTATCTGAAGATACATCTTTTGTCCTTGCTCTCAAAGTAAATATCTTTGTTCTCGATCGCCTCTTTCCAAAGACTAAACTACATTACACTAATTCTTTCCATTTATGACTCTAGCTCCTTTCAATTTTATTCAAGCGGTGTCTCAGCACCTCCTATAACTTTCCATGCAATCAAGCTACTCACCAAAAAATAGCAAACCATAACATCAGATACTCACAAGTTGTCACTACCATACAAAAATCCATTTAACCAATAATCTTTATCATATAGTTCATCCTAATCACAATCCATCACGAACTCTTATTACCGTTATGCTCAATTAGCCTTTTCCATCACCACAAAGTCAACTTTGTCATCGACATGACATCTCAAAACCAACTATACCAATCAAATTCAAAAGACTAACGTAATTTTATATGCACTTTCTTACTAAAATCTTCAATTACCTTCACACAAGATACTCTTTGGGACTTTCTTTAACCATAAGCTTGTCATTCCGATATCAATCTACTCATTTGGAGCTTAAGATAAAATTATCTGATCTCATTTAGAATTTCGGGATACACTTCACAACCTAAATGTATTAATACCATATCAAAGATCCACCACTAAAATTTCCCTTATAAATAATGCTTAACTCATTCGTCTATAGTAACAAGCTAGTTGGTTTCTCAAATGTGAATACAACATCGAATCTCATTATAAGAGCATGTGATAATACTGATAACTCTTTAAGTAGTTAGTAATCGCACTTGACATCAACGTATCCATTTTCATATACCACTAGTACCACATTGTGAAGTCTGTTAAATCCACCACTAGAACACATCATACCTATCGAGAAGATTGTACCCAAATAGCCTACACATTCCTGCCCCATTAAGTAACTAGCATACACTATCAAATTTGTTCGGTCTCTCGTCCAAAGCGATATGCATCCCTTCGTAGATAATGTCAACAACAAGAGTAACACATTCTCTAACTCTAAACAAGTAAGACACAAGAAGCGCAAGACATGTTTTTTTTAAAGATATTTTAATTACTCAAATCACTTCAATATGCAAAATAACAATTTAATTTCTGTTAATATTTTGATAAAATGTAACATCTTAATTATTTGGACGATACTTAACTTTTATTAGCTTTTTCTTTACTAATTATTCCAAATATATCAACATAACAGTATTGGCATGCCAAGTGTGTTTTGAAGTTATGTTCATAGGACGAACATAGAGAGGTGTACACATTGCAAAATTTTGAAAAATAAAATGTTTAATCCTTTTATGTTTTAAAATCATTAAGTAATTTTTTAATATAAACTTGTTCAGATAAGAGCTTTATTTTTAAGTAGTAGCTGTTGTGTTTGTGTGATTAAAATAAGTATAAAGTATAGAAATCTCAATAAATTAGGTGCTAATTATATTTTATCGCGAAAGTTTTTCC
>NW_026034219.1:0-13213 GCF_019186545.1 Solanum stenotomum
TCGAATCAACTTATTTCGTCATATGTATTCATTTTTTATTTAAATTTTTCAAAAGATACATATTTAACATAAATAAATTAATTTATCAAATGCATGAATAAGTATTTTTGGCATAAATATTTATCCTGTTTTTAAATTTCATAAAATATATATATATATATATTAAATATTTATATTAACAATCTTATTTATTTTGATAATTATATTTTAATATACTTCAAAAGAGTTATAAAAGTATGACTTTCATAGTATAAAGAATATGAGTATTTAATATTAAAATATATGCGTGGAGTGCAATTACCATATAAGTAAACCAAGGCAAAAAGAGAACAATTTTGACTCAAAAATTTGCGAAATCATCAATTGTGGGATCAACATTTTCATTTAATAGATTTTGTTTTACAATTACTTCTTTCAATTCATATAAAATAAAACGTGAAATAAAAAATAGATAAACTAAACGTGGGATAAAAAAACAATAAAAAAATATCAAAAACACAAGTTATAGTATTGGTTCATTAAATTACACTTTTTTCTTCAATTGTTATTTTAGATTTTGGCAAAAAAATTATTTTCTATCGTAGTTCTTTTTCTTTTCTTTTAAGGAATAAGTTGCAACACAAGTTGAGAACTTATGACATTGTATTGCATGGTCTTAATCAAATTCTTTCAAAATTAGTTTAAATATTTCTTTTAATTTTCTATTCTTTAATCCCCATCTCAATTCATGGTCCTCTAAGTGTGTGTGTGTATATATATATATATATATATATAATTTGTTTCAATTGACATTTCTTTGATGCTATAAGTGGTGAAGATCATTATGGTAGATTCTTAATATGAAAGTGCATAATATTACTAATATGGAAGGTTCTATAAGTTAGAACCTACGATTTTGTGTTCAAGAATTGATCTCTTCAACATGAGTAACTAAAAAGAAAGAAAAAATCAATATGCATAATTAATAACATTTTCCTCATGAGTACATCAAATGTGAATTAAAGTACATTAACATTTGCTTCAAAAAGGATTGCCTTACGATACATATTTATATAGTTATTCATTAAGAAACACAATAAATTATCATAAGTTTACACATTTNACATCAACAATGATTTAACAAGCCTTTCAAACAATTCCCAACACATCACACAAACAATTGATCACATTGCCTTTTATTATCCCTTTTTCATCACTAGAATTAATCAATGTGGACAAGTCAACCCATCACCAAGCCTCATTACCCTAAACACATATTACAAGGAAATACATGAATTCCATACACTTAACAAGGGTTTAGAAATTCACTTGCCTCAAATAGTCGAACAATTACTCCGAGACTTGAGTCTTTCCTTTCGTTGAACTTCCAACTCAAAGCAATCTATTCACATTAATAATCACAATAAGATTTCGAAACCAACCACACTCAAATTACTATAGGTCTAGCCTAGACCCAAAAACTCACTCAATTTATAATCAAGTTCCTAATCTTGGTGCCAATTAATGTGTCAACTCTCATGTTTTCCAAATTTCGAGCCTAGGATTAAGTCATAATTTCTCCAAACACTACAACCTTAATAGCTTTCATATAATGTAATACACTTAATATTTAATAAGTATCCCAATATATCATAACTTGAATAATTATGTGATAATAAAATAAGAATTAATAAATATGAGAACCACTGGTTACGAAACTAGTGATGGAAGCGCATAAGCCAAGAAACCCAACTCCTCGCCTGTCACTTCCACACGAGACAGAACTCAATTTCAACTTTATGTAGCCAATAATCAGTCAAACACTATTTTCTCATTAGCCCTCAATAAATGACCTTGATTTTCCAATTCAAATCATACTTTGCAGTCATTAATGTACTATAAAAGACTATGTTGTTCACCATTACAATAATAACAATAATATACTCCATTCATACGCACTATTGCATATATTTGGCATTGTTACATTTATCTGGACATGAAGTATTCTCCCGTCGACAGCAGCTTTACGCAGGTAAGTCTGACTCCTTTTCTTTTCTTAAATTATGAACCAAAAATTCTCTAACCCTAATAATTTAGTTTCCTATATGGGTCAAGTGTTATATGGTATTAACCAAACTATAAACTTAACCAATTTAGCATTAACTAAAATTAGATATTTAATAATTAACCATCAATTAGTTCACTCTAGTTAAATGAATATTCAAAATTTCCAAAAATGACCTTCCGGGTCATTACATAATCTAGCCCAAAGGTTCTTTTGGAATCGATGTTCCTTTCTTACTTAAATGTTAAAACATTTAGAAACTTCTTTGGGAAATAGATAGTTCCCTAATAACTTTCGAGAAATGGACTCGACTTTATGCTCTTGACTTAACTTGAAACTTGAGACTCTTCACTTGGCTTGAAACTCTATACCCTTTACTTGACTTGAAACTCTATACCCTTTTACTTGCCTTGAAACTTGAGTCTTAAAAATGAAGTTAAAACGTTCACTAAAGACTCTTGAACAACTAAAAAAAAACTTGCTTTGACTTACTTAACTTCTAAGCTTGGCTCTAACTTCACTTGACTTCTAACTTCACTTGACTTGGAAACTAACTCTCCTTGAATCGAATTATGAATTCAAGGTGTTTGATCACATGTTATGGATGAGTTTGGGATGTTAAGATGTACCTTAAAGTATTGGAAACAACTATAAAACATAGGTACTTTACCAAGGAATATGTATGAAAAGGTGGGAAATGAAGGTAACGGGAAGGATTGGCGTCCTTGGCACTCTAAAAGGTGTGGGGCGCTAGCCCTCAAACTTCAGAGGGGCTTGCTGGGCACTCTGCCAGGCTCCAACCCTCAACTTCAAAGGGGCCTGCTGGGCACTCTGCCAAGCGCCAGCCCTCAACTTCAAAGGGGCCTACTGGGCACTCTGCCAGGCGCGCCAGCCCTCAACTTCAATGGTTTCAGCCCCAATCACTTAGAAACATAAAACCCCTCAACATACAATAGATTCAACTCAAGAACACAACCGGAAACATATCCCTCATCAACAAGAACTTCAACAACACAACCAACAACTCCAATAACCAAAATAAATCTTTTCTTGGAATTAAAAACGAGTTGGCATGTGGGGGTATGAACCAACCAACACTATGAACTTACATACAATACATTCAACTCAAAAACACAACCAATTCATGTCCCAAATCAACAAGGGACTTCAACAACACAATTAACAATATCAACAACACAACCAACAACTCCAAACAACACAACCAATCTTTTCTAAATAATAAAACGAGTTTGGTGTGTGGGGGAAAGAATCAAACCATCACTATGAACTCACATACCTAGTAGGGATCACCCTCGACGATATCCACGATGATCTCCTTGATTGCTCTTCTCTTTCTCCTCTTCCTTCTCTTCTTTTTCTCTTCTCTCCCAAGCCCTAGCGCTTTACTCTTTAAAAAAAATGAGACAAACTGATCTAAAATCAGTCTAACACTTTAATATAACCAAAACAATTGATTAGGGAAAAGACCAAAATACCCTTAAAATTTTTCGAACGGAAATCCCTGCCAACTGCCCAACTTCCTAAGGGCATAACTCACTCATACGAACTCGGAATCAAGAAAACTCAGTGGCGTTGGAAAGGTCATTCCAAGGGTTTTCCAAAAATATCTGGAAATACACCTAAATCATCCTGAGCCAGGAGTTATGACTGTTTGAAGTTGACCAAAAACTCATTTTTTTTTCATAACCAAATTTTCCAGATTCTGAATTTAGCCAAATTTCCAGATTCTGAACTTAGCCAAATTTCCAAATGCTGATTTTTTCCAAAAATGACTGCTTCCAATTCAAGCTTCTTCATATTCATTTTAAATTGTTGGATGTTACATTCTTATTGTATGATTTGTAATACTTTTACGTCATTTTCAAATAATAGAGGTCATTTCTTCTTTCTCAATTTATGTAGTACTAAAAAAATTTTGAGATTCAATCAATTTTTTTTGTCTTTGAAATATTTCTAGATGTTAATTACTATAATTTATAGTACTTTCTAAGAAATTTTCAAATAATATATATTATTTCATTTGTCTCAATTTATGTGTCACCGGTAAAATTTGAAGAGTCAATCAGATCTTTTACATATTTTTATATCATTTAAATATTTAAGTAATTAATTATCGTGATTCATAATATTTTATACAATTATTTAGTATAGTAAAATAAATTTAAAAGAAACAAACAAAACGAATTCATCATAGGAAATTACCAAAGCATCCTTCAATACATCAATAATGGGTCGGACTTTTTGTTTCTAAGAAACTGCACATTCGAAGGATATTTTTGTCCAAAGTGGAAATATTGTGTAAAAAATGTGTATTTATTGTGATTTTGAATGTTTTGTGGGGTAAAGAATGCACGCAAAGTTAAGGTGTCTTTTTGAAAATCTAGGACAACTTCAAGTATCACTTAATGTTTTTTCTCAAAATCTAATTTACTTTCGTAAACTATGTGTCAGATCAAAATCAGATTAACAAATTCAAAAGGAATGAGTAATAAATAGCTCATACAATGACATATTTACTAAATAATAAATATGTAACTAAAAATCTTGTTAGCTTTGGTTGAAAGCTAACAAGATAGTTACAATGATAGTTGCATTGGTAACTAAAAATCTTGTTAGCTTTTGG
This sequence comes from Solanum stenotomum, assembly GCF_019186545.1. NCBI lineage: Eukaryota > Viridiplantae > Streptophyta > Magnoliopsida > Solanales > Solanaceae > Solanum > Solanum stenotomum. The sequence continues at coordinate 4,689 of NW_026034219.1, forward strand.
TTGAAAGCTAACAAGATAGTTGCATTGTGGCTTATTATATATAGATTTATTATTTAACTAAATAATAAATACGTAACTAAAAATCTTGTTAGCTTTTGGTTGAAAGCTAACAAGATAGTTACAATGATAGTTGCATTGTGGCTTATTATATATAGATATATATTTAATTAAAGCTAGAAAGTAATATTTATCACTAGTGATCTAGAATTAACTGATGATAAAAAGGCCTTAAAAAATATGGCCATTGCATATTATTACCACAAACTCTAAATCAACATTGACTAAAAATAAAGAAGTACTCCCACTGTTCCATATTAGTTGATTATTATATTAAATACAGCTGTCATATTAATTGACCATTTTATTAAATCAAGAAAGCATAAATTATTTTATATTATATTACATTTGCAATTAATTCTTTTTAAAAATGTTCATGTTTGTTTATAAAATTTTCAACTAAAAAATTAGGAGTAAATTAGAAAAATCATCTTCTTATTTATGATTTTTTAAGCATCGTACAAAATGGAAAATGATCAATGGGACGGAGGGAGTATTTTAGGAAAAACTACAAAATATGGAAAACATCAATACATATTTAAAACAAATAACTACAATTTATTTTTTATATATTATATGGATATAACTATACAATAAATAGCAAAGTTAATTATATACAAATAATCAAGAAAGTAATTAAATATTATAGGAAAGTTACTATTACAAGCATAACTAATTAATGTCTAGGCACGTTTTATATGATCAGTTTTTCATGTTTACCCTCATTAATACTCTCTTTCATCAATATCCCTATTACCTATATCACAAATTTTCTATATTTTCCCCGCAAATTCCTTCCAATTTAAGATCATTTTGTAGATTTTAGGAGCAATTTTTGTGATTTGAATTCATCAAGTATATTTTAATTGAATTTTTTTCCTCATTTTTATGTAGATTATATTTGTATACATCTATATTTTTATAGGGTTTCAATTGAAGAATAATTTTGTTTCCTCCATCACAATGACTGTAGTTGTAAAAAAAAAGTACGGGAAGAACATGAGCAAAAAGAAATTGAGGTTTGTGTGATTGTCAAATTTGTATATAGTAGAATACTTATATACATAGATACTTGTATTGTAATATTAGCACAGGTTGAAATGATGATTTGTGAATACAAGTATATCTGGATACATAAGTAATCTATCCAATTTAAAAGTTTAATTAGGCAATACAAGTATAACTGGGTACATTAATACTATATTTTTTATAAACAAATACCTGAGTTAATACCAAACCTCAAGTATAACAGGAAAAACTTGATCAAAAAGAGATTGACGTTTGTTGGTTTTATCAATTTTTTATACCGTCGAATACTTACACACTTTGATACCTACACATTCTATTATTTTCCATTTCTCTTATTTCTAAGTTATCCAATGTATCCATCTTTTGTTTAACAACAATGTATACTTTATTGGTGTATTCATTTTTTGTTTAACAACAATGTATCCATTTTTCAAATTGTCGTGTTCATATGCTAATTGTTATACTTTACCTTGTTTGATATATTAATACATTAAATTTTTATAAATGCTTGTATCTTTTATATATTGATACTTTAAGTTTTATAAATAGAGATACCAATTTGAATTCAAAGTATTCATATGCTAATTGTACAATTTATATATTTTTCTTTTCTAGTTCATTGTAATTAAAACAGTATGTGAAAATGCATAAGTACCCCCTCCCAGCCTATGCCCAAAAACCCTGAGACACAGTTAATCTTTACTAAGGTTCTATTAAACCCCCCCTCCCCCGAACTTATTTTTTATATAATTTTTTACCCCTTTTTGGTCTACGTGGCACTATCTTGTGGGCCCAACGCGTGTTAACAATTTTTTCAAGTATAGTGCCATGTAGGCTAAAAAGGGATAGAAAATTATATATAAAATAAGTTCGGGGGGCGGGGGAGGGGGGGGGGCGAATAGGACCTTAGTAAAAGTTTGGTGTGTCTCAGGGATTTTGGGCATAGGCTGTGTCACACCCCGAGCCTACACCCTGGACATGGTTGGCACTCGAAGACCATTGCTGGCATCAAGTGAACCCTTGGCCTGACTTACTTAATTCAGCAGAAGACTTAAACATAAGAAACTATAACTTATGCATAACTTGAGAAATAATAGTTTAGCCAAAATGGCAACTCAGTCTTTAAACAACATCTGAATGACAATGTAAAGACAACTGAATTACTAATTGTCTATGAAGTCTCTAAACAACTGAGATGGATGTTGGGACAAACCCCACAACATCCTAATGAACTAAACTAGAAAGAGAATAAAAGAGTCCTCCGGAATGCAAGGAGGCTCACTAGTGACTCTGAGTGTTCAACTGGATTAACGAGGCGCTGGATGCTGATCCTGGTTACCTGTGTCTGCATCATAAGACGATGCAGGTCAACTGGCATCAGTAGATTGAATGTACGAGTATGCGAGTTGGAATGTTAAACAACAACTTAAGCTTGAAAAGAGTAAGAGGGAACATTTACCTTGGCTCTGTACAACTCATGAATAACTGAACTCAATATAAAGCAATAAGACACGTGCAATATATATAAAGCATGTAAAACAGTATAAACAACTTAGTTCATTAAAGATAAAGCAATAACAAACTCAACTTTACTTGCATATAAAAGTAATATAACTTTTGTGGGAGATTTTCTAACCGACAACCACCACTATGAGCCTAAGTGGTCATACATTGTCTTGCCCACACTGCCAAAACTGTCATATACTTTTCCATCATATAGAACGCTTAACTTAGTGGATGCACTAGTCTATGCTAAAAGCATCTTAAGGAGTCATCTAAAAAGTATGATCATTTATCACCCATGACTGCTACATGGTTTATGGAAACTTTAGTTAATATGAATTCATATCCCCATATCGGTGCTCAATACTACTCCCAAAATATACTTAGCTCATATGTTTGTAAAAACAAAACTCTTTCTTTTAATTGAGGTAATTACTCAAAATTTAGCTTAAAAGCTCTCTTGAAATCGATGTTCCCCTTTCTTGCTCAAATGTGAAAACATTTATAAACTTCTTTGAGAATACTTATTTCCCTAATAGCTTTTTTGAGAAATGAACTCCACTCTTTACTCTTTGCTTAACTTGAAAACTTGAGTCTTAAAATGAATTTAAAACATTGTTAAAGACTCTTGAAAACTCTAAGAAACTTTGCTTTGACTTGCTTCTTAACTTCTAGACTTGACTCTTAACTTCTTTGACTTTGATCTTAACTTTCCTTGAATTGGATTATGGATTCAAGGTTTATGATCTCATTTTTATGGATGATTTCATGATGTTTAGATGTACCTTAGAGTGTTGGAATCAACTAGAAAACATAGGTACATCGCTTAGGAACAAATACAAAAAGATGGGGGAGGGATGGGGTGCACTGGCATCCTTGGCGCTCTGAGAGGTGGGCGGCGCCAGGCCCGAAACCTCAGAGAACATTTTGGGGAACGCTGGCTGGCGTGACACCCCACCCTTTCCCCAGGTGAACTCCGAATTTTCTCCTTCATTTTTCATCTCTAAACCCTCCAATCTTCCCTAGTTTTTTTCCCAAACACTTAGGGTCATTAGTACTCTCAACTTACAACAGATCTAACTCAAAAATCCACATGGAAACACGAATCAAATCAACAAGAAACTTCAACAACACAACCAATCAAGAACTTAACGATATCCTTCAATAACTTCACTTTTTAACATATAAACAACCCAAAATCGCTGAATTGAAACAAGTTGGTGTGTGGGTGAACTAACCCATCACTAAAAGATCTCACATACCTTAATAGGGATCACTCCCGACGAATTCCACTCCAAACACTTGACGTTCTTGGCGAAATCTAGGCTTTTTTCCCTTTCTTTCTTCTTTTCTCTTTTCTCTAAGCCCTAAGCGTGAATTTAATTTTTCTAATCTGACAAAAATAAGTTTTTACCCCAATCCCTAAAAACGAAATAGGAAATAAATTAGAGAAAAGACTACTTTGCCCTTCCTTAATTCCGGATTGGGACTTTCCTCACTCCAGCATCCCAACTTCCGAAAGGCATATCTCACTCATATTATGTCGAAATAGTGTAAACTTGGCGGTGTTGGAAAGATATATCCAAGGGCTTTCCAACCATATCAAGATATGCTCCTAACTCATCCTGATCTAGGAGTTATGGCCATTTCAAAATGGACAAAACTCACTTTCTTAACTTAGACAAAAATTTCCAGATTTCCTTATTCTTTCCAAAAATCAATATTTTCATATTTTAAACTCTTTATAGTCGTTTCTAGGTGCGAGATGTTACAATATCTCCCCCTTGGGAACATTCGTCCTCGAATGAGCTTTATTTCACTAAGATAAGGGTGGTAATATCTAGTTCAAATACCCAACAAGTAAATGCAACAATCAACATGCTCATTCATAATTCAAAGAGTACTAAGAAGAGAATTAGTACCTTGATCTGCATTCCCTCCGGATTCAAAGAGATGTGAATATCTCTTCTTCATATCTTCTTCAGCTTCCCAAGTAGCTTCCTTAACAAATTGGTTCCTCCAAAGGATTTTGACTGAAGCTACTTCTTTGGTCCTCAACTTACGAACTTAGCGATCTAAAATCTGAACCGGGATCTCCTCATAAGATAAGTTATCCTTAATCCCTACATTTTCAGTTGGTATAATCAATTAAGGATCTCTCATGCACTTCTTCAACATGGAGATGTGAAACACCGGATGAACTGTTGCTAACTCTTGAGGTAGCTCGAACTCATAAGCTAAACTACCAATCCTCTTGACTATGCGATAAGGTCCAATATACCGGGGACTAAGTTTCCCCTTCTTACCAAACCTGATGACACCCTTTATGGGTGAAACCTTCAAATAAACCCAATCATCTATTTCGAACTCTAATGGCCTTCTCCTAACATCTGTGTAGGATATCTGATGACTCTGTGCCATTTTCAACCTCTCTTGAATCACTTTAACCTTATCCATAGCTTGATGGACTAAATCTGGTCCTATCAACCCTGCATCACCAACTTCAAACCATCCGATAGGAGATCTGCATCTTCTGTCATAAAGAGCTTTATAATGAGCCATTTGGATGCTAGAGTGGTAACTGTTGTTGTAAGCAAACTCAATGAGAGGTAGATGATCAACCCAATTCCCTTTGAAATCAATCACAAAAGCCCTCAACATATCTTCTAAGTCTGAATGGTGCGCTCTGCCTGCCCATCTGCTTGAGGATGAAAAGCAGTACTCAAGTTCACCTTTGAACCCAAACCTTTCTGAAAAGATTTCCAGAACTGTGCAATAAATTGTGCACCTCTATCTGAAATAATGGAGACTGGGACCCCATGAAGTCTTACCACCTCCTGAATATATAACTTGGCATAATCCTATGCTGAATGGGTAGTCTTTACCGGTAAAAAGTGGGTTGATTTTGTCATTCTCTTGACAGTCACCTAAATAGAATCATGTTGTCTGCGAGACCTTGGCAAACCTGTGACGAAAACCATATTGATGATCTCCCACTTCCATTCCAGAAGTTCTATATTCAGAGCCAAACCACAGGGCCTTTGGTGCTCTACTTTCACTTGTAGGCAATTTGGACACTTAGCAACAAACTCTACAATGCCCTTCTTCATGCCATTCCACCGATACACTTCTCTCAAATCGCAATACATCTTTGTGGAACCCGGATGAATGGAATATCTGGAGCTATGAGCTTCCTCCATGATCCTCTCTTGAAGTCCATCCACCATAGGTATGTACAATCTACCTTGATATCTCAATACACCATCTCCCCCTTGTTCAAAAGCTAATACCCTTTGCTTATGAACATTTACCTTTCAGTCTAGCAAAATGGGATCTTGGTCTTGCTGTTCTTTCACTTCTGACACTAGTGATGATTCAGCCCCATTCGTCACCACTATTCCTCCTTCTGTGGAATCCATCAGTCAAACCCCTAAGCGTGCAAGTCTATGCACATCTTTCGCTAACTCTCTCTTTTCTTCATCAACATAGGTAGTATCGCCCATAGACAACCTGCTCAAGGCATCAGCAANNTTTTCATGTTTACCCTCATTAATACTCTCTTTCACCAATATCCCTATATCATAGATTTTCTATATTTTCCCCCCAAATTCCTTCGAATTTAAGATCATTTTGAAAATTCTAGGAATAACTTTTGTGATTTGAATTCATCAAGTATCTTTTAATTGAATTTTTTTTCCTCGTTTTTATGAAGATTATATTTGTATACATCTATATTTTCATCTATTTTTATAGGGTTTCAATAGAAGAATAATTTTGTTTTCTCCACTACAATGACTATAGTTATAAAAAAAAATAGTACGGGAAGAACATGAGCAAAAAGAAATTGAGGTTTGTGTGATTGTCAAATTTGTATATAGTAGAATACTTATATACATAGATACTTGTATTGTAATATTAACACAATTTGAAATGATGATTTGTGAATACAAGTATATATGGATACATAAGTAATCTATCATATTCAAAAGATTAATTAGGCAATACAAGTATAATTGGATACATTAATACTATATTTTTATAAACAAATACCTGAGTTAACACCAAGCCTCAAGTGTTACAGGAAAAACTTGACCAAAAAGAGATTAACGTTTGTTGGTTTTATCAATTTTTTATACCTTCGAATACTTACACACTTTGATACCTAGACATTCTATTATTTTTCATTTTTCTTATTTCTAGGTTATCCAATGTATCCATCTTTTGTTTAACAACAATGTATTCATAAGTATACTTTATTGGTGTATTCATTTTTTGTTTAACAACAAAGTATCCATTTTTCAAATTGTTGTATTCATACGCTAAATGTTATACATTACCTTGTTTGATATATTAATACATTAAATTTTTATATTGTAATGACCCGAAAGGTCATTTTGGTAATTTTTCGTGGAAATGACTATTTTGCCCTTTCGGTAGTTGCCCCGAGTCCCATGTTTTGTAGTTGTAAAGTTGGTTTGAGGAAAAGTTGGTAAAAAGTTGAGTTTTTCAGAAGTTGAGTTTTTATGAGTTAAAGTTGGTTAAAAAGTGCTTTTTCGAGTCATTTGGAGTTTCGGGACTCGGATCGGATTTCCGTCGATTCCGGCAGTTTTAGAATGTCGAAACGGGTCTGTGTGAAGTTACGGAGTCGAATTTGGAGTTGAAACGAAGANATTATCTACAAATAATCAAGAAAGTTATTAAATATTATAGGAAAGTTAATATTACAAGCATAACTAATTAATGTCTAGGCACATTTTATGTGTTCGGTTCATGCTTACCCTCATTAATACTCTCTTTCATCAATATACATATATCACATATTTTCTATATTTCCCCCAAAAATTCCTTCCAATTTAAGATCCTTTTGAAGATTCTAGGAGCAATTTTTGTGATTTGAATTCATCAAGTATTTTTTAATTGAATTTTTTCTCGTTTTTATGAAGATTATATTTGTATACATCTATATTTTCATCTATTTGTATAGGGTTTCAATTGAAGAATAATTTTGTTTCTCCATTACAATGACTATAGTTATATTAAAAAAAATAGTACGGAAAGAACATGAGCAAAAAAAAATTTATGTTTGTGTGATTGTCAAATTTGTATATAGTAGAATACATAAATACTTTTATTGATATATTAACACAAGTTGAAATAATGATTTGTCAATACAAGTATATCTAGATACATAAGTAATCTATCCAATTTAAAAGATTAATTAGGCAATACAAGTATAATTGGATACATTAATACTATATTTTTATAAACAAATACCTGAGTTAACACTAAACTTCAAGTATTACAGGAAAAACTTGATCAAAAAGTGATTGACATTTGTTGGCTTTATCAATTTTTTATACCGTCGAATACTTACACACTTTGATACCTACACATTCTATTATTCTCCATTTTTCTTATTTCTAGGTTATCCAGTGTATCCATCTTTTGCTTAACAACAATGTATTCATAAGTATAGTTTATTAGTGTATTCTGTTTTTGTTTAACAATTGTGTAACCATATTTCATATTGTCAGGTTCATATGCTAATTGTTATTCTTTACCTTGTTTGATATATTAATACATTAATTTTTTATAAATACTTGTATCTTTGATATATTAATACTTTAAGTTTTATAAATAGAGATACCAATTTGAATTCAAAGTATTCATATGTTGTACAATTAATACATTTTGCTTTCTTAATTCATTGTAAATAAATCAGTATTAGTGTATAAATAGAAAAATAAAAACATATAAAAAAATTGCTTAAGAAACGACATAAATTATAGTCATTTTTTATAAATAACATACTTATAGCTATGGAACATTAATAACCCTATAAATATAATTATTTCTGTAAGTTGCTGTTGGTCCGCATTTTCACAAGGAAAATTTGGTAACTTTTGTAGTAGCTATTGAAAGTTAAGAGGGGGGGG
>NW_026034219.1:13224-38430 GCF_019186545.1 Solanum stenotomum
GGTGAATTAAAATTGTTTGGTCGACTTCTTGTGTGGAACAATCGACTCACCTGCAGATTAGTATCACAGTATAAAATTATAATTTTAATTCATGCTACTTCATGCTAACTTACCTTTGTTTCTATGGGTTGAGGCTCTCCTCACTACAATATTCCTAATTAATATACTGCCTTCCTCAATCCTAAAAATGGTGACTCCATTTGTTAAGTTGTATGGGGAACAACCCGATTACAACAGCCTAAAAGTGTTTGGGGTACATGTTTTCCATATATCAAGAGTAACAACAAGTTCAATCCAAAGAGATACCCTTGTGTGTTCATAGGGTACATCAGCTTATACAAAGGATATAGATGCTATCATCCCTCTACAAGGAGAGTTTACAACTTGGGTTTTATACCTTGTGGATAAATCCTTTTAAGAAAAGGGAAATACTCGACCAAATTGGGTTTACCAACCTCGACCATGATGTTCCATACCAAATCCTTAAATTCCTTTGCAGAATTGGAAATGGATCAATCAAATCGTAAGAGAAAATGGTGTTAGAAACCAAATTCAGTGAAGTTCTGAAAGATGCTCTGCCCATATTTACTACTTCACCAACTTTGCTACATATGTGCTATTTTCCTGACAAAGGCAATTTAGTCATTTTGAGTATTACTCTACTTTCCTCCATGCTGCCGTTGTTTGTGCAATGTGTTGGGAGAGTTATAGAGTTTATAAGAGCCCATTGTGAGGACCCGTCATCACGCCACGTAAGTGTCACATGACACAAGGTTGCTGCGGAGGTCTTACATAGGAAGAAGGCTACCCCATAGTGGAAGGTTCTAGAGACATGTGGAGAATTCCCATGAAAAATCCTAGAATTCCATGGATTTGAATGAAAGTCCTTGGAATCTTTTAACTATGTAGAGAATTCTATGATAAGAGCTAATTAGTAAATATATAAAGACTNTTTGTAAATTCAACAAGAAAAAACAAGGAATTCTTTCAAGTCTTGAGTCGAGCAATTCCGCGTCGAGTTCAAGAATGCCTTCTTTCCCAACAACCTATCTATGAGGCAAAACACAAATTTTGGGAGTTGAAGCAGATAGGCAGCATATGAGCATATGTGAAGGAGTTTATCACCCTCACACTTCAAATTCCCAACCACATAGATGAAGATATGTTGTTCTACTTCATGAATGAGCTGCAAAATTGGGCCAATACGGAGTTGGAACGCCGACATGTGAAGACTATTGATGAAGGCATCACGCAGGTTCAAAACTTTGACATATTTTAAGTAAGACAAGCATGATAGAGGCAGTGGAGATAAAGAGGAAATTATCTTGGTTCTTTCTTCAGTCCCTTAGCGGTCTAGTTTCAAAAAGGCTTACTTGAGCTTGCAAGATCGTGAAAAACTCGTGAGCAAGTTATAAAGTCCTGCACGGTGTGCTTAGTAGAAGTCTAAGGCCGTGACACCATGCTCCCTATAACAACGACACCACTAAGTGTTCACGTGTCATAGGACTACACAATGCCATTTACTTTGTTTCTTTCGTATTAATTCAGTTGCCGATATCTACGGCAATAACTTTATAGATAAAAGAAAAATCTAGGCATAATACAAATGTGTGCCCTTTAATTTGACCTCAGCTGATATTTACACCCTCCAACTTTGGTTGTGCACAAGTAAGCCCTTAAACTTGTATAAATTAAATAAGCAGACACATGCATCTTAATTAACATATAGAACTTCATGTTGGACACAAATTTTCATGTAGGACACCACGTGCACATAGTAGATATGTGTCTATTTGTCAATTTTATACAAGTTAAAGTGTTTGTGTGTAACACCCCAAAAAATTTTAAGTTAAGACCCGAACCATTCTTCATTTGTGAATAAGATCATATCGGGTGATTCTTAAATTGTCCATATGTGTAAAGGTCAATTCTTTAGTGTGGAATGATTTTTGATATCAATTAAGGTCACTAGAATCTCCTAGCACAAAGATGAGTTGAAAGTATCCTTACCAAATAAGTTTTGATGTAAGATTCTACTTGGATCAACTTAAAATGACCATATCTCCTAGAATATAAAGAGTTACGTGACCCATAACCTATCAAATTAAAAGTATTTGAATCTTATTTCCAACGCCACCAATTTCGCCTCAATTCGAGTTTTGAGTAAAGAGTTATGACCATTTCAGTAACCTGATACAGTGCAATGACGAATTAGCCGACGAGAAAACATTAAAAATGTCGATTTGCCTTTTTACCTCTAAGAAAACTCTAAATGAATTTCTTGACCAATTAAAGGCCCAAACCAATCAGATTTCATCTCTAAATCCCTCATTCTCTTCTCTCTAAAACACTTAGGCAAAACCCTAAAAGAAAATTAAAGCATAGGACCTCCATTCAAGATTTTTCTTCAAGGTAAGTCCTTCTCCAAGAATTTAATTCTTTCCAACTCAAATTTCATCATACAATTATGAATCAGTAATGAAAATCCTAATTCTTGGCCATAAAGATTTCAAGAAACTAATTCAAGAATCTCAAGAAAGGTTTTCTTGATTGTTCTCCTTCAAGCTAGGGTTTCAAGGCTTCTAACCGAGTTATTCTTCAAGATTCTTCAAGAACCTTGCTGTTCCAGGTATGTAAGGCTATCATAGTATTGGACTAGTTCGTCATCACACCCTACATCTACTTTTAAATCAGTAAAAAAGTAATCTATGATTCTATCCCTAGATTTGAGTTTTCTTGAGATGAGTTGATTTTGAGTTCTTGAGTTCCTGATTCTTTTGAAATTCTATTCCTAATTATTGAATTTTTATATGTTATACATTAAGATCCTTGAGTTGATTTTTTCATGTCTATATTTCAATATGAACCCTATGAATTGAGTATTCTTGAGATGAGTAGTATCGTTGAGTTCTTGAGTTCTGAGTATTGAGTTTTCTATATTGTTATGAGATCCTTAAGTTGAGTTGTTCATGTCTATATTTCAGCATGAACTCTATATTGAGTTATAAATTTTGAGAAGCTTTTTAAAGCCAACATTTTTTGTTTCAAATTGAGTTTTTGAGAAAGTAAGGAGGAGTTTGAGAAAGAATTTTAAAACATGATTAGTATGACAGTCGAGTATGCCATCAATGTTTAAGAAGTATGGTATCTAGATATGCCATTAATGTTTATGCAGTATGACTTCCTGATTAAAATGATCAGATCACAATATCATTTTTGATATTGTTCTGAGAAAGAGTTTTAAAATATGAATTGAGAAAGAGTATAAGGAAACTAGGTATTCCCAAATATATCAATTTTTATATTGAGAAAAGAGAAACTTTGATTTCTAAATGAGTTAATGAGTTCAAAGATATTTCATGCAGTTACCACTTTTAAGAAGTTATTTTAAGTAATTACCTCAAAATAGAGAAAGAGTATGTTTTATACATTTGAGCATGAGCATATCATTGGGAGTAGTATTGAGCACCGATATAGAGATGAGTTCAGACAACTCAAAATCCTCATAAACCATGTCTGCCAACATGGGTAAGGGATCATACTTTTTAGATGAATTCTTATTGCTTAGTGGATCCACTTAGTTGAGGTGTCCTATATCCCGACAAGGTATAAGACAATTCTGGCAACGTGGCCGAGACGATGTATTATCATGTAGCTCATAGTGATGAATGTTAGTTAGAGAATCTCCCAATAGAGTTAAAGTGTATTTTTATATATCACTTATTATGTTGAGTTCAGAGATGAGAAAATATTTTGTAAAGCTTTAAATGATTTAACTTCTTTATTTTTTTACATTCAACTTGAGTACATTTTGTTACCTATTGCAGTCCTTTCGTTCAGTTATTTGTTATTCAGCTATATTACAAACTCGTACATTCAATGTACAAATGTCATTCGACCTACATCTTTTAATGATGCAAATATAGGTTCTTAGTATTGACACCCAATTTTGGCCTAACATTTTCAAAATTTGTACCATTTAAGTTCTATTTATTGAATAGTTCAAAATACATTTTTTTTATAATTTTAAATAAGTTTATCGATATTTATACTTATTTGTCAAAATTTCAGGATTTTTTATCAGTTAATTTTAATTACATTATTTTTTGTCATAGTCGGTTGAATATGTTCAAATATTTATTCATTTTGATTAAATCATTATTTATGTTAAATTGTATTTTTTTTAACACGTCATTGGTTATGTTCATTACATTTTTTAATATTCATTTGTATTCGTTACATTTGTTAATATTCATTTTGATACTTTGCACATTTAGAAATTCATTCAAATACGGATAAAATTTGAATACACAGATTGACCAACGATTTTGGGCCACAATCTCGAGCCCACGATTTGAGCCCGTTGTATGACAATTCCCTATTTAAGTAATTATTAGGTTAAAAAATAGAGAGGGTGGTGAAATATTTTTAGATTAGGGTTGGGAAGTTTCAGATTTTATTGACAAAGGGATTTTACTTTTCATCAATTTTCAGAGCCCATTGTATGACAATTCACTTTATGAGTTGTTAATAGTAGTTCTCTTGAGGAGTTGTGGCTCTTTTCCCGAGACTCATCTTTGTATAGTNACATAAGGATCGTAAATATACCTTTTTCATCAAAAAGGGAATCCAAATCGATAAATCCCAATTTTTCCCAAGAGGTTTACGGATAGGAAAAAAAACCAGATAAAGAAATTATGAGAAAATGTCGAATTGAAGATTGAATACTAACCCTCATATTAATTCAAGAAGAAACCCGTAAGAATCACTCCATTCCGATCTCTAGAACTCCCGATATGCTCAAAATACCAAATGGATACAGTCTGAGATTTTTATAACAGTACATGGCTGTTATGCACCAGAAAAACAGCAGTTAATCTTTCACTAAAAAGGCCGTAATTTCCTCATACGATAGTGAAATGACCTGATTCTTTTTTGTAAATGTCTTAAATAATGATACGGACCTGATCGTTCAATCGGAGCTCAATTTCATGCTTGTTTGCCCAGTTAAATATCATTTCTACTCGATAAACAATTATTTCTTATTTGCGATAAAAGTCCAATCTCGGGTTAGCGAAAATGCACCAAAATTTGCAGATAAGTCCTATAATTCATGCTCAAAATTTTAGAACCTTCGAAAAGAATAATTTGACCTTTAAAACTAATAATGAACCCTTTAGTTGCCACAATTTGCTGAAATAGTGTCAAAGCATCCAAGAAGCTTAAAAGCTCACCCAAAACTCATTTGGCACTTCCCGAACACAAACCAAATATGCTACTAGCTTGAAAATGACATTTCGGACTCAATGAAATCGTCGGAATTTGAATTCGAGGTCTCCTTGACCCGGTATCTGATAAGGCGTCAAGAAACTAACTTTAGGCTCAAAAACTCGAAACGCACTCGGGAACTCTAAAAATTCAACCAAGACTCATTCTAGACTTAGAATCACCCCCTGAATCCAACGGTGCCTCGGAATTCCATTTCGAGCACTGGAACCTCGTTTGTTGACCAAAGTCAACTCTTGATCAAAATTTCACAATTTTTGCAACTTAGGACCTCAAATCTTCGTTTTAACTCCAAATTCGACTCCGTAAATTCTCATAGACCCGTTTCGACATTCTAAAACTGCTGGAATCGACGGAATTCCGATTCAAGTCTCGAAACCCCAAATGACTCGAAATAGCACTTTTAACCAAATTTTAACTCTTAAAAACTCAACTTTCCAAAAACTCAACTTTTCATCAATTTTCCTCCAAACCAACTTCGAAAATACAACAATTAGGACTCGGGGCAACTATCGGGAGGGGTAAAACGATCATTTTATGAAAATTTCCAAAAATGACCTTTAGGGTCATTACAGAGCTTTTGCCAGGGTAATACCAAATTTTTCCTCCATGTCCAAATCTTTAGGTGCAATTCCACCATCTAGCTTCCAATTAAAGGTATTTATCAATGAACCTAGCGCGATTGGAATCATCCTGATAGCCAAAGGCAATCCAAGGCAAATTTTTCTACCAGCACCTAATGGAATTAGCTCAAAATCTGTACCACTAACATCTATATCTGACTCCCAAAACCTCTCCGGCTTAAAGTCCAAAGGGTCTTCCCATAGACTAGAGTCGCGCCCTATTGCCCATACATTCACAAGAACTTGTGAGTCTTTCGGAATAGTATAGCCATAAAGATCAACATCTTCCTCAACTTTGCACGGAATTAGGAAAGGAACTTGTGGGTGTATTCGAAAGGTTTCTTTTATGATGCACCTCAAGTAAGGTAATTTTGCAACATCAGCTTCATCTATTAGTTTGCCTCTGCCAATTACTTGTGCTAGTTCTTCTTGTGCTTTCTCGAAAGTATGTGGATTCTTGAGTAGTTCTGCCATTGCCCACTCCAATGTATTTGATGTCATATCTGTCCCTGCTGCAAACAGGTCCTGCAAAACTTACTAGTGTAAGATCATATGAAGTAGATGCCATATAAAATCAAGTGAAAAATTCCAAAACATATGTTGCTTTCAATTAGTCAAACTTGAGTTGTGACTTGTGAGCCTTTGGTGCAGAGGTTTGGTTTGACCCCTACTATATCAATGTATAACAAAAAGTTACAAGAGGTCAGAGGGGACATGAACCTTATCTCTAACATATTAGTGGGACTAGTAGTAAGAGTTGCACCAAAAAAATTGATGAGAAGGAGAGACCTATACAAGATCTTCTCATACTAATCCAGAGTCGTCAAAGTTAGAGTATTTTTCAGACTCTTTTCCCTAATACTTTTTTTCTTCATTATTGATTATTAGTAATACTTATCTCAAATAGAAATCATAAAATCATTGAAAGGTTTACTTTTGCTTATTTTATTAGTAATAAAACTATAAAATTTTATATACATGAGACTACGCCCCGTAGATCTATAGGACTTACGTCCCGTGTCTCGGGGCTTATGTCTTGCCCTATACGGTATAAAACGTCTTTCCTCACACCCCGTCTTTTAAAACACTAATTTAAGGTATTTGATTTGATTACTTTCTATAAGAATGAAACGAATATATCGGTTATTATAATTTCTTTTTTAACAGAAAAAAATACCTATTCATGATTTTCTATTTACACCTCCCAACAAATACGTGCGAAAAATATTTTTAAAAATCCTGATAAGTATACTTGGCATGAAAAGTATAATCTTCAAATTAAATTCAAACTTTTTCCATGTATTGTAGTTCTGTGAATGCATCATACAAAATGAAAAATGATTAACGGAACGGAGGGAGTGTTTTTATGTTTAAAGCTAACGTGAACAACAGTTCTGCTCACATTACTGACTAGCTCAAGGTTGGTCCGCATTTTCACAACGAAAATTTGGTTACGTTGTAGTGTGTGACAATCTCATCTAAAAGCTTAAGCTATTAGAGAGAGCACACTTTTATTATTTAGTTATATTCTCAACAACTTGTGCCGTATCTATAAGAAGTTTCCCGGAATTTTGATTTGAAATTAGTGTTTATCTATGATATATGAAAAAAAAATTAAATTTTATAGTTTGAAATTTTGATTCCAAATCTCAATTTCTACTTAAAGGTAGAATTTCAATTCCAAATTTGTAACTTCATTTTATTTATTTTTTAAAAAAAATTAATTTGATCCATACGTTTATATTTTGAGGGGAGTGTAAATTTAAATTTTTCAAAAGAAAAAAAGTCTTGGTGTGAACATTTTGTCCATATCATAGAACAACTAGTTAGGCATTGTTATTATTGATTTACTGACTCAATGAATTTTCATAAAATCGTATGTATTTGAAAGTTGGTAATATTATGTAATGTGTTAAAGGAGTTTTCCCGTTAGACAAATCTCAACTCCCATGTTTTAGGATTCGTTTGACCACAAATATATTTGGAATTTTTTTGGAAAATGGTGTTTGACCATACAACACTTTTTGACAAATATATTTGTCAAATATCTCAAGTTTCCAAATACTAGAAAAAATTAGTACTTGGGTCAAGTTCTAATATTAGAAATTTTTAAAAAAAATAAAATTACTCCAAAATTTATATTTTATATAAAAAAAAACACTATCATTTATTAATTCCAACTAATATTTATCTATAAAATTACGCCATTAATAACTAATAACAAGATTGAGAAAAAAGAAGAGTTTGTTTTTAATGGGTTATAATTCATTTTGAATGAATGACAAGTTTGAATAAGTGATTAATGTATTATTCTTGCCCATATTGTTATTTTGTTGTTGTTGATGTTATCATTATGTTATAAGGTTATTTTTTAACGGAACATGTTCATTATAAGATAATAATACAAACGTAAAGGTAGGTTAATGATTTTTAGAACTTATGAGTATAAATTATATTTTTTGAAATAGCCAATTACTTCTCATGAAAATTACAAGAATATGCAATTTAAGACTTTTATTAACATAATATGCACATACTTCTTTTTAATTATAAACTTAGCTTTTTAATTAACAATATGGCAAAGACGACTGGACTTTTCATGTTTTATTAATATTAAACTTTTGTTATAAAATTTAAGAACAAAAGAACAATATAAAGATGAAGACAAGAAAAATATAAGACAAGAGGAACAATATGAGATAATTTTCTTTCTTTCAAGTGTTCACCAAATCTTTAAGTGTATACAATATGAACCTTTATGCCTCTATTTATAGTGTAACATAGAGGCATACAAAAGGTTAGTCATAAACATGACATTAACATGAATATAATGGGGAGGTTATGGAAGTGAAAGGTTACAAGAATAATGGTTATAAAGGTGGAGGTTAAGGAGGTTATGGTTATCTTCATAATGGAGGAACGTAATGGAGTAACTTCTTGATGTAGTGGACATCCACAATATATTATTTTATAACACTCCCCCTTGGATGTCCATAGATAATATGCCTCGTTAAAATCTTACTGGGAAAAAATCCTAGTGAAGGAAAAAGAGTACACATATCTTTTAATACGCTTTGAATGTTGCCTCGTTAAAAACCTTAACAGGAAAACCCAATTGGGATAAAACCATGGTTAAGGAAAAAAGTACAACGCGTATTTTTCTCCCCTTGATAAAAACTTTACTTGATATCTCGGAGACGATGCATTCAAATCTTACACACAACTTCTCAAATATTGATGTTGGCAATCCTTAGTGAATAAGTTTACAAGATTATCACTTGAATGGGTCTTTGAACATCTATCTCACTATTTTGTTGAAGATCATGTGTGAAAAATACTTTTGGTGAAATATGTTTTGTCTGACCTCCTTTGATTATATCCTCCCTTCAATTGAGCTATATATTATTTCCGTATATAGTGGTTAGAATATCCTTTGACAAAGGAAAATCACATATTTTCTGAATATGATAGATCATGATTCCAACCATACACACTCCCGACTTACTTCATAGATCAATATTATTTTTGTATGATTTGAAGAAGTGGTTACCAATGTTGGATTCTTTGAATGCCAAGATATTGTTGTGCCTCCATATGTAAACAAATAGCTCATTTGCAATCGAGGTTTATGCAGATCAAATAAATATTCTGCATCTACATAATCAAATCATTTCTAACTCAGAGATTGATCATTTCAATTTTATACGTTGCTCTTTTTTTCTTCTCAAAGAAAATCACACATCTTCTATGTGTTGAGTCACTTGCTTTGTTAGTTTCTCGGCATAACTTGAATGGTAAAATGACAATCCCCTCACATAACTTTACATATATATATATATATATATATATATATATATATATATCAAATAATCTTCTAGCATTTGCATAACCAACAATCTGTAAGTGCACCAATTGCACTAATACATGACACTTATAATCATTTTCATGAGGTTGAAAAGATTCTTTCTCTGTGTTGAGATTAAGCAATCTCAGAACCATTGGGTACTCAGTTGAATTGTTTTAAGACCTTTTAAATCATTCAAAAATTTTCATATAACTTTCATCGTCTAGTTAGACATGATGATCAGTCATTATACATATTCAAGTATTTCATCTATTGCCAGACTGAAATAAGTCTCATTGCATCCATCACTGGAGAATATATCTCCATTTAATAATGTCAGGACTTCTGCAGAAATCCTTTAATCCCCGAGGCACAAACAGTACTTTATATCGTACAGTTATACTTTCGCACAATGATTCATTTGTACCCCACTGACATATATTTTGATCTATGAACTATAAGTTCAAAAACATCACTTTTCTAAGTGAAACAAAATATACTTGAATAGTGCATTTTATTTGGCCAATCATTTATTTGTCCACATTATATGACAGATTCGAATTTAAGAACCTCGTAATCACTTATAGCATTGAGTGCTACTTCATATCAAAGATACCGTCGACGGTCATTTGACTCGATTTCAATACGACATAACTTATCGAGATCTCTTAATTTTTCATCATTTTTAGGTACCTAAACCTTTGCCAAGGTTTTATGAAGTGTTATGTCATAGTGCTTTTTCAAAGCACTTACCTCATTATCATGACCATTTTGATAATTTGCTCCTCTCCTTCCTCAAGGAATTTTACGTTTGGAATCGATTGGTCTATCACGCTTCTGGCGTACCATAGACTTTGTCCTTCAAGGACTATTTATTGGAGCATTTGTAGCTTAATTAAAATATTGGGGCAGCAGATACATCTGGCAAATTATTTGCAACATTTTGCGAATCAATTATCTCTTGAACTTCAAGTTCACATTTCTTTAACGAGGATCTAGATAATTCACCCCACACATAATTTCAGCTGCTAAGCATATCTCCCCTAATGTTAGGAAATCTAACATTCATGTAACGTCGTGCACTTTGAAATAACTATGAAAAAGTTTATAATTGGAATTAGTCATTTTTTTTGAAGAAGTCAGAATCTGGAAATTTAGTTAAGTATGGGAAAAAATGAGTTTTTGTTTGTCAACTTCAAACAGTCATAACTCCTTGCTCAGAATGATTTAGGCAAATTTCCAGTTATTTCTGGAAATCCCTTGGAATGATCTTTCCAACGCCGCTGAGTTTGCTCAATTCCGAGTTCGTATGAGTGAGTTATGCCCTTTGGAAGTTGGGCTGTTGACACAGTCGCACAGGGCAGTTTAGTCCGAAAATTTTAAGGGTATTTTGGTCTTTTCCCTAGCCAATTATTTTGGTTATATTGAGGTGTTAGACTGATTTTAAATCAGTTTTCCCTTATTAAAAGTGAGAGTTAGGGTTTTGGAGAGAAGAGAGAAAGAAGAGGAGAAAGAGAAGAAGAAGCAAGGATTTCGTCAAGATCGTCGTGGTTTTCGTCGGGGGTGATCCCTATTAAGGTATGTGAGTTCAGAGTGTTGGGTTGGTTCTTTCCCCCACATGCCAAACTCGTTTTATTTTTCGAGAAAAGATTGGTTGTGTTGTTGAAGTTGTTGGGTTGTGATTGTTGAATTCTTGTGGTTGTGTTGCTGAAGTTTCTTGCTGGTTTAGTACATGTTTCCAGTTGTGTTTTTGAGTTGAAATCCACTGTATGTTGAGGGGTTTATGATCCCAAGTGTTTGCTGCTGGAACCATTGAAGTTAAGAGGGTTCAAAGTTGGCAACATGAAGGAGAAAAGTCGGGCAGCTTGCATGAAACAAGTCTGCGTCGCAGATTTGTTCCCTCTGTGAACAAAAGCTGCTCCGCGTCGTGGACAGGACGCGGACTCCACTGTTTTCAGAATTTAATTTCGTATTTTTTCTTAAGTTTAGTTGTCCTAAATTATTCCTAAACATCATGGGGTCCTTCCAAACCCAAATCATTACTCTTGAATCCATAATTCAATTCAAGAAAGTTAGGATCCAAGTCAAGTGAAGTTAGAGTCTACTTTAAAAGTTAAGAAGCAAGTCTTTAAATTTTTTTTTCAAGAGTCTTTATTGAACATTTTAACTTTGTTCAAGGTTCAAGTTTCAATTTAAGTAAAGAGTATAGAATTTGAATTTAAGTAAAGAGTATTGAGTTTCAAGTTAAGTAAAGAGTATAGAGTTCTAAGTTAAGTCAAGAGCATAAAGTTGAGTCCATTTCTCAAAAGTTATTAGGGAACTAAGTATTCCCAAAGAAGTTTATAAATGTTTTTACATTTGAAGTAAGAAAGGAATTATGATTTCCAAAAGAGCCTTTGAGCTAAGTTTTGAGCAATTATCTCAAACTAAAAGAAAGAAGTTTGTTTTTAAAACATATGAGCCAAAGTATTTTTGGGAGTAGTATTGAGCACCGAATTGGGGACACGAGTTCATATTAACTCAACTCTCCATAAGAACCATGCGCCAACATGGGACTTGACGTATCATTCTTTTTAGATGATCACGTAAGATTAAGCTAGTGGATCCACTAAGTAAAGTAAGGTCCTATATCACAGCAAGGTATAGGATGGTCCTTGGGCAACGTGAGGTAAAGCGTTGTATCATCACTAGGGCTCATAGTGGTGGTTGTCGGTTAAAAAACCTCCCACAAAAGTTATATTACTTTTATATAAGTAAAGTTGAGTTTGTTATCGTTTTATCCTTAACGAACTAAGTTGTTTACATTGTTTTACAAGTTTTATATGTATTGCATATGTCTTATTTCTTTACATTTGAGTTCTTTTACTCATAAGTGGTACAGAGCCAAGGTAAGAGTTCATTTTTACTCTTTTCAAGCTTAAGTGGTTGTTTAGCTTTCCAGCTCGCATACTCGTATATTTCATGTACTGATGCCAGTTGGCCTGCATCGTCTTATAATGCAGACGCAGGTACCCAGGATCAGCACCCAGCACGCCGTTGATCCAGCTGAGCACTCCAGAGTCAGTGGTGAGCCTTCTTGCTTTCTAGAGGACTTGGATATTTTTGTGCTCCTAGTTTTGTTTTATTAGGATGTTGTGGGGTCTGTACCAACGTCTATCTCAGTATTTTAGAGGCTTCATAGACGGTCAGTCAGTTAGTTTTGAGTCTCTCATCTATGTATATATGTAAATATTCTATTTTGAGACTCGAGTTGCCCTTTTGGGCCAGATTTTATCAGTTAAGTTGTTTTATGTCTTTGCATGGCATTGAGTTATTCTGTTGAGTTAGGTTACCACTGAGTTAAGAAAGTCAGGCCAAGGGTTCGCTTGGGGCTAGCAATGGTCTTCGGGTGCCGGTCCCGCCCAGTGTGTGGGCTCGGGGCGTGACAAACTTAGTATCAGAGCACAGAGTTCAAAAGTCCTAGGGAGTCTATGAAGTCGTGTCTGTAGAGTCTTAGTTATCGGTGTGAAGCGCACCACATCTATAATTAGGAGGCTGCAACATTTAGGAAGATTTCTCACTTCTTTCACACTCATTTTGTGCGTTTGAGTTTATCTCTAAAAAGATTCTTTCTAATTCATTCTTGTGCGTGTTTCAGATAATCATGCCTCCACGAAGAGTTGGCAGAGGGCGTCTTCCTAGACGTTATGTTGATGAGCAAGAGTTACCTTATGCCCCTGGAGTGCAACATCAATGGGAAGTTTCTAATGCCGAGTTCAGAGAGGCAATTAGAATTTTGAGTCAAGCAGTAACTAATCAGATTGGTTAGCAAAGGGGAGCTCGACATGAAGGAGCTGACACTTCAAGGATTCGTGAGTTCTTGGGGATGAATCCTCTGAGTTTCATGGGTTCGAGCACTACTGAGGATCCAGAAAACTTCATTGAGGAGTTGAAGAAGATTTTTGACGTGATGCATATGGCAGATTTTGAGCGGGTTGAACTAGCTACGTATTAATTAAAAGATGTTGCTAGAACTTGGTTCGACCAATGGAAAGGGGGCAGAGTTGAGAATGCACCACCTATGAGTTGGGGCCGTTTTGAAGAAGCTTTCTTGGGGCATTTCTTTCCTTGAGAATTGAAAGAGGCCAAGGTACGTAAGTTCCTCACACTTAAGTAGGAGTCGTTGAGTGTTCATGAGTATATCTGAAGTTCACACAACTATCCCGTTATGCTCCGGAGATGGTTGCAGACATGAGGAATAGCATGAGTTTGTTTGTTGCTGGGCTGTCTCGATTGTCGAGCAAGGAAGGTAAGGCTGCAATGCTTATCGGGGACATGGACATATCAAGGTTGATGGTTTATGTGTAGTAGGCTGAGGAAGAGAAACTAAGGGACAGAGAAGAGCTTAGAAATAAGAAGGCTAAGACCGGTAGTGAGTCCGGGCAGCAGAAAGGTAATTCAAACCGTCCATCCTTTCAACAAAGGCAAAAGGGACCTACTCCATCATCTTCTAGAGCACCTGCACCCAGATACAAAGGGGAACTTTATGGCCAGAATTCGAAGGACTTCAAGGCTACACCAGCACAGTCTTCAAGTAGTGTGGCACAAGGAAGTAGTTTGTTTCCTGCATGTGCTAGTTGTGGTAGAACCCACCCAGGTAAATGTCGTGATGGTCAGACAGGTTGTTTTAAGTGTGGACAAAAGGGTTACTTCATGAAGGAGTGCCCTAAGAATAAGCAAGGAAGTGGAAATTTGGGCAGTAAGGCTCAATCTTCATCTATTGCTCCCCCAGACAGGATGGCACCTAGAGGAGCTACTTCTAGTACGAGCGGAGGAGCAAACCGCCTCTATGCACTCACCAGTCGTCTTGAGCAAGAGAACTCTCCGAATGTGGTCACTGGTATGATCAAAGTCTTTGCTTTTGATGTGTATGCTTTGCTAGACCCAGGAGCAAGTTTATCTTTTGTAACTCCTTATGTTGCAAATAAGTTTGAGGTTCTTCCTGAAAGACTTTATGAACCCTTTTGTGTTTCTACACCTGTTGGGGAGTCTATTCTAGCAGAAATTGTCTATCGTGATTGTCCCGTTTCCATCAATCACAAGAGCACCGTGGCTGATTTGGTTGAGTTAGACATAGTAGATTTTGATGTCATTCTAGGTATGGATTGGCTTCATGCTTGTTATGCATCAATAGATTGCAGAACTCGAGTGGTCAAGTTCCAGTTTCCGAATGAGCCAGTCATAGAGTGGAGTAGCAGTTCAGTTGTGCCTAAGGGTCATTTCATTTCATACCTTAAGGCGAGAAAGTTAGTTTCGAAGGGTTGTATCTATCACTTAGTCCGAGTTAATGACTCTAGTGTTGAGATACCTCTTATTCAGTCAGTTCCTATAGTAAGAGAGTTTCCAGAAGTTTTTCCTGATGATCTACCCAGAATTCCTCCTGAGAGAGAAATAGAGTTCGGCATAGACCTCATTCCAGATACTCATCCTATCTCTATTCCGCCATATAGAATGGCACCAGCAGAGTTGAAAGAGCAGTTGAAAGATCTCCTAGAAAAAGGTTTCATTCGACCGAGTGTCTCACCTTGGGGTGCTCCGATCTTGTTTGTGAGAAAGAAAGATGGTTCCCTCAAGATGTATATAGACTACCGCCAGTTGAACAAAGTTACCATCAAGAATAAGTATCCTCTTCCGCGGATTGATGATCTTTTCGACCAGCTTCAGGGTGCTTTCTATTTCTCAAAAATTGACCTCAGATCAGGTTATCATCAGTTAAGAGTAAGAGAATGTGATATTCCAAAGACAGCCTTCAGAACCAGATACGGTCATTATGAGTTTTTGGTCATGTCTTTTGGTTTGACCAATGCACCGGCAGCATTCATAAACCTTATGCATAGAATCTTCAAACCTTATTTAGATATGTTTGTTATCGTTTTCATTGATGACATACTAATCTATTCAAGGAATGAAGAAGGTCATGCTAGTCATCTCAGAATAGTTCTTCATACTTTAAAAGATAGAGAGTTGTATGCCAAGTTCTCTAAGTGTGAGTTTTGGCTTGAGTCTGTGGCATTCCTAGGCCACATTATGTATGGTGATGGAATTACAGTTGATACTCGAAAAATTGAGGCAGTGCAGAATTGGCCTAGACCCACATCTCCAACTGAAATTAGGAGTTTCTTGGGTTTAGCTGGCTATTATAGAAGGTTTGTTGAGGGGTTCTCGTCTATTGCATCTCCTTTGACAAAGTTGACTCAAAAGACAGTGAAATTTCAATGGTCTGAGACTTGTGAGAAAAGCTTTCAGGAATTGAAAAGGAGGTTGATTACTGCTCCAATTTTGACGTTACCAGAAGGTACTCAAGGTTTTGTGGTGTATTGTGATGCATCTAGAGTTGGTTTGGGTTGTGTCTTAATGCAAAATGGCAAGGTTATAGCTTATGCCTCCAGACAATTGAAGGTTCGTGAGAAGAACTACCCAACCCATGACTTAGAGTTGGTTGTTGTAGTGTTCGCTTTGAAGATATGGTGTCATTACTTGTATGGTGTGCATGTTGATATATTTACTGATCACAAGAGCCTTCAATATGTGCTTACTCAGAAAGAGCTTAATCTCAGACAGAGGAGGTGGTTAGAATTACTCAAGGATTATGACATGAGTATTCTTTACCACCCAGGTAAGGCTAATGTTGTTGTTGATTCTTTAAGCAAGTTGTCTATAGGTAGCACCGCCCATATTGAAGAAGGAAAGAGAGAGTTAGCAAAAGATGCACACAGACTGGCATGCCTGGGAGTCAGACTTACAGATTCCGCAGAAGGAGGAATAGTGGTGTCGAGCAGAGCCGAGTCATCACTAGTGTCAGAAGTGAAGGAGAAGCAAGATCAAGATCCCATTTTGCTTGAGTTGAAGGCTAATGTTCAAAAGCAAAAAGCATTAGCTTTTGAACAAGGGGGAGATGGTGTTTTGAGATATCAAGGTAGATTGTGTGTACCTATGATAGATGGACTCCAAGAGAGGATTATGGAGGAAGCTCACAGCTCCAAATATTCCATTCATCCAGGTTCCACAAAGATGTATCGTGACTTGAGAGAAGTTTATTAGTGGAATAGCATGAAGAAAAGCATTGCAGAGTTTGTTACTAAATGTCCAAATTGCTAGCAAGTGAAAACTGAACACCAAAGGCCCGGTGGTTTGGCTCAGAGGATAGAACTTTCGGAATGGAAGTGGGAGATGATCAATATGGATTTCATCACAGGGTTGCCAAGGTCTCGCAGACAACATGATTCTATTTGGATGATTGTCGACAGAATGACAAAGTCAGCCCATTTTCTACCAGTAAAGACTACATATTCAATAGAAGATTATGCCAAGTTATATATTCAAGAGGTGGTGAGACTTCATGGAATCCCAATCTCCATTATTTCAAATAGGGGTGCACAGTTTACTGCACAGTTCTGGAAATCTTTTCAGAAAGGCTTGGGTTCGAAGGTGAACTTAAGTATTGCCTTTCATCCTCAGACTAACGGGCAAGCAGAACGTACTATTCACACTTTAGAAGATATGTTGAGGGCTTGTGTGATTGATTTTAAAGGTAATTGGGATGATCACCTACCTCTCATTGAGTTTGCCTACAACAACAGTTATCACTCTAGCATCCAAATGGCTCCATATGAAGCTCTTTATGGGAGAAGATGTAGATCTCCTATTGGATGGTTTGAAGTTGGTGAAGCAGGGTTGATAGGACAATATTTAGTTCACCAACCTATGGAGAAGGTGAAAGTGATTCAAGAGAGGTTGAAAACGGCGCAGAGTCGTCAAAAATCCTACACCAATGTTAGGAAAAGAGCGTTAGAATTTGAAGTAGATGATTGGGTATATTTGAAAGTTTTACCCATGAAGGGGGTTATGAGGTTTGGTAAGAAGGGAAAACTTAGTCCCCGGTATATTGGACCTTATCGCATAGTCAAGAGGGTTGGTAATGTAGCGTATGAGTTGGAGTTACCACAGGAACTAGCAGCAGTTCATCCGATTTTTCACATCTCTATGTTGAAGAAGTGCATAGGCGATCATTCGTTGATCATACCTACTGAAAATATTGGGATCAAGGATAGCTTATCTTATGAGGAAATTCCTGTTCAGATTTTAGATCGTTAAGTTCGCAGGTTGAGAACGAAAGATGTAGCATCAGTTAAGGTCCTTTGGAGGAACCAATTTGACGAGTAAGCTACTTGGGAAGCCGAAGAGGACATGAAGAAGAGATATCCATATCTCTTTGAATACGGAGGAAATGCAAATCAAGGTACTAATTTCCTTCTTAGTGCTCTTTAATTTATAGTAAGCATGTTGTTGTTATTATTGTTGTTTGCATGGTTGTTTGTTGGGTGTTTGAGTTGATGTTACGCCCTTAGCCTAGTAACAGTAACCACATTCGAGAATGAATGTTCCCAAGGGGAAGATATTGTAACGTCGCGCACTTTGAAATAACTATGAAGAATTTTATAATTGGAATTAGTCATTTTTTTGAAGAAGTTAGAATCTGGAAATTTAGTTAAGTATGAGAAAAAAATGAGTTTTTTTTGTCAACTTCAAACAGTCATAAATCCTTGATCACAATGATTTAGGCGAATTTACAGTTATGTCTGGAAAGCCCTTGGAATGATCTTTCCAACACCGCTGAGTTTGCTCGATTCCAAGTTGGTATGAGTGGGTTATGCCCTTTGGAAGTTGGGTTGTTGGCACAGTCGCAAAGGGCAGTTTAGTCCGAAAATTTTAAGGGTATTTTGGTCTTTCCCTAGCCAATTATTTTGGTTATATTGAGGTGTTAGACTGATTTTAAATCATTTTTCCATTATTAAAAGTGAGAGTAGGGGTTTTGGAGAGAAGAGAGAAAGAAGAGGAGAAAGAGAAGAAGAAGCAAGGATTTTGTCAAGATCGTCGTGGTTTTCGTCGAGGGTGATCCCTATTAAGGTATGTGACTTCATAGTGTTGGGTTGGTTCTTTCCCCCACACGCCAAACTCGTTTTATTTCCGAGAAAAGATTGGTTGTGTTGTTGAAGTTGTTGGGTTGTGACTGTTGAATTCTTGTGGTTGTGTTGCTGAAGTTTCTTGCTGGTTTAGTACATGTTTCCAGTTGTGTTTTTAAGTTGAAATCCACTGTATGTTGAGGGGTTTATGATCCCAAGTGTTTGCTGCTAGAACCTTTGAAGTTAAGAGGGTTTAGAGTTGGCAACATGAAGGAGAAAAGTCGGGCAGCTTGCATGAAACAAGTCTGCGTCGCAGACTTGTTCCCTCTGTGAACAAAAGCTGCTCCGCGTCGCTAGGTAAAGTAAGGTCCTATATCACAGCAAGGTATAGGATGGTCCTTGGGCAACGTGAGGTAAAGCGTTGTATCATCACTAGGGCTCATAGTGGTGGTTGTCGGTTAAAAAACCTCCCACAAAAGTTATATTACTTTTATATAAGTAAAGTTGAGTTTGTTATCGTTTTATCCTTAACGAACTAAGTTGTTTACATTGTTTTACAAGTTTTATATGTATTGCATATGTCTTATTTCTTTACATTTGAGTTCTTTTACTCATAAGTGGTACAGAGCCAAGGTAAGAGTTCATTTTTACTCTTTTCAAGCTTAAGTGGTTGTTTAACTTTCCAGCTCGCATACTCGTACATTCCATGTACTGATGCCAGTTGGCCTGCATCGTCTTATGATGCAGACGCAGGTACCTAGGATCAGCACCCAGCACGCCGTTGATCCAGCTAAGCACTCCAGAGTCAGTGGTGAGCCTTCTTGTTTTCCGGAGGACTCGGATATTTTTGTATTCCTAGATTTGTTTTATTAAGATGTTGCGGGGTCTGTCCCAACGTCCATCTCAGTATTTTAGAGGCTTCATAGACGGTCAGTCAGTTAGTTTTGAGTCTCTCATTTATGTATATATGTAAATATTCTATTTTGAGACTCGAGTTGCCCTTTTGGGCCAGATTTTATCAGTTAAGTTATTTTAAGTCTTTGCATGGCATTGAGTTATTCTGTTGAGTTAGGTTACCGCTGAGTTAAGAAAGTCAGGACAAGGGTTCTCTTGCAGCTAGCAATGGTCTCCGGGTGCTGGTCCCGCCCAGGGTGTAGGCTCGGGGTGTGACACTTCACCCCAACCTCATTTGGGGATCCATCTTTGTGCGTGGTGGAGAAATAAAATCATATGTGCACACATCAAATTTTTAGATGGAAATTATTTGGTTCCTTACCCTGAACCAATTGTGATGGGAGAACCTTGTTGGCTTGATGTATACACGTTAAATAAATTCATCTTATACCAAATTTTATTTGAGAGATTTGTTCTCATAATCATTGGTCTAGCTATAATTGGAGGCATACAATTTCTGCTAAACCAACCAACATTACCAACATAATTTTATAGTTTGGAACTATGCTCTTAATTTATCAATTCGAGCAAACAACCTTACAAAAACCAATTTGTAAGTTGACACAAATGCACATGCGACCGTACCTTAGATGCATCTATTAAATCATAATAGTGAACGGTCCACATGGCAGGTGAACGGGCCCATATTCACCTTTCTATATGTTCCAAATAATTTCAAGGGATACAATCCCAACCTTAGTTGATACAGTTATCATTTTGTCATGAGAACAAGCAACAAAAGAGAATCTTGAAGAATCTTTTATTTCTTCAAACATATAGCCACGTGAATTCTCAACTTCTTTTGCATCACTCTGAACCCGAATGGCCAACCGGTTATGCCAACTGATATTTATTCTAGTAAACTTTTAGTTTACTTTTGCATGTGATTCCTTCATCATGCTCATATTTATATTCAACAAACAAGAGAAAGACGGGTAACCTTTTATGTAAATATTCATAACCCGCTTTGATTGTAGTAATCTAAAAATATTTAATCTTTTAATAATTTACAGTCTCAATATAATAATTTTCAATTCATCCGAAACTTAAAAAGTTTCTTTTGAGACTTACTACAATTCCAATATTATGAACAATTTCATTCCGGATAGTAACAAATAAGCTCTTTCAGAACTCTCAATTAATTTTGTGTACTACCATAAATTTCACAACATCATCTTTATGGTGACCATATCCTTCAAGTAGAAAATTATTATTATTGTCATGGTTAAAATTATTACATCCAAGACTTATTTCTTGACAACCAATGACAAATTTGTGTTGCCACACAACAACATTTATTTTGATCATGATCACAACCTTTATAGAAAAGATTTATTTCTTTCTTTTGTCCTCCAATAGTTCATAATAAAACATACCACAATATTTGTGTAGTACTCAAAGTATATGATCAAAATGCCCATTTATGTCAAAATATTTCCTTTCAATCTCTCAAACCTCCCATAGAGGTGAGATGTGACATTCATCCAACAATACATGAACATGTTCTTATCCATACGAACACAAGTCACATTTTCTTCAAGAAATGGACTATAACCATTTGTACATTCTCCATAAGTTTTTATTAGAAACTCATTGTCATGCTTTGACATTATCAAATTTATGTGACTCACCTCAACATCACTTTAAGAGGTCAAATGTACCAATTGTACCACCACTTTGTATTCCTTTATTTTGATGGAGGATTTACAAAACTTTTGCACCAACAACAATGTGCCCAATAACTTCTCATACCACTTTGATGGATAAAATTTACCTTTAACAATTAGCTTCACATTTGAAGGACCATCTTAAGAAACAATGTGTCTAATAACCTTTTATACCACTTTAATGGACAAAATTATCTTTACATTTGAAGGAACATCTTAAGAACCCATAATGTTCTTCCTTTTAATTACCACAATGATGACCATTAACATTTTACCACACCCATATTCATACATTCAACCACTTGTCATTTTTTAGACATATCATGCACTGCTACCATATTCACATAAGAGAATGGAGCAAATCAATTGAGCGGATTTCATGACTTTTATCAAGAGCATATCAATTTGCTCAGTCATCATTACATCATCATTAAATTATGTTGAGACTTCAACCCAACGTCTTACCCATAAAAGGCATTTTAGGTCATTATTTAATGGGATCCAATCCAACATTTTATTATCATGATGCATCAGGACTCTCACTCGATTACCCTCTTGGTGCGATATGACTTGAATCCTTCGTCTTACCCTCAATCAATGACATAAATGCCAAATATAATAGGACTCATCATTGAGCCTTCAAAAAAATATTACCACTTTGTGATTAATATGTACAAATAAATATAGAACAAAATTGTCACTTTTTTATTAACATGCATAATAAAATATAGAACAAAAAAAACACAATAAAAATATTCTAAACAAAGTATGTACTAATATCTTAAACTTGTCAAAACAGAGAGTTACACATAATATTATATTATATAATGTTTGGTGCATAATTATTAAGGTAGTGAATTACCGTTATAAATCAAGGAATCAATTGCACACTAAAAATAATAATAATTTCAATTACACTAAAATAAAACTACTCACTACCACCACCCCTTTTTCAATTTCCATGTGAACCCAAAATATTTCACACACAAAACAAAATAAATTAAAAGCTTATGTAATAACCAAAACAGTGAGCATAATCATAAATAAAATATAAAATAAGTTTCACATACAAAAGAAACTATATATAGTCATAGGTGGAAAAAAAATGCACAGTAACAATAATATTAATCATTCACCTTGTTCACAAGTAAAATATAAAATAGATTCCACAATAATATTACCTTGCTCCCGATAGAAAAATAAAAAAACAATTATTTTACCTTCTTTTGTTTACTTTGCTTCAATCCTGCAATGGTAGAACATTCATGTTGATAACGTGTTGTAAAAGTTAAGAACAAAAGAATAATATAAAAATGAAGACAAGAAAAATATAAGACAAGAGGAACAATATGAGATAACTTTCTTATTTCAAGTGTTCACCAAATCTTCAAGTGTATACAATATGAACTCTTATGCCTCTATTTATAGTGTACCATAGAAGCATACAAAAGGTTAGTCATAAACATGACATTAACATGAATATAATGGGGAGATTATGGAAGTGAAAGGTTACAAGAATAATGGTTATAAAGGTGGAAGTTAAGGAGATTATGGTTATCTTCGTAATAGAGGAAAGTAATAGAGTAACTTATTGATGTAGTAAACATCCACAATATATTATTTATAACAACCTTCCCCTTTTTTTGGATTATGTGCATAATTTATGGGGATGGATAAATATGGCATTACTTTTTACTTATTTTTTAACTTCTCAATTAAAGTTTAATGGCTACATGTTTTCTTCTTTTTCATTCTTTTTTTTTTATCTCTCTTCCTTTTTTAGTTAATCTATGTATGTAGAAAAAATTATTTATGTATTTGACCATATATTCTCTCCATAGCATTTATTTTTGTTACTTTTTATGTAATCTAGTTTTGGCAGAAATATTTTCTCCATTGTTGTCTTTAGTTATTCTCAATAGTTCATATTCAATTCATCTTCTTTAGGTTTTATCCGTCATTTCATATTAAATTCTTCTTCATCGGTTTATTTTCAGTTCAGATTTCATCTACACTTTCTTATCAGTTTGGATTTGGATTTCTATGGAGAAGATGCTCAGAAAAAGTCCTAGATTTAACCGGTCTATTGTTATTGCTGAAATTTTGTGGACTCTACAAGACGTGTTCAATTCGAATTGGGACTCTAGAAAATGTGTTCAATTTCAATTAGAATTCTTGGAGGCTACTCAACCATAAACCCTAGCTTATGTCTATGTCTATATAAAGGGTACTAAATTTCCTTAAAAGGCATCTCAAAAAATATCCCATAAACTCTTGGGTATTTTTAAAGATCAAGAACTTGAATATTCCACAAAAGTCATGGAATATTCATATAGAGGTTAAATCTAAATCATCCTAGTTCAAGAAATACGCCACTAACGGCCCTCGAATCATGGATAAATATTAGGAGAGTAGAATCAAGGGAGGAACAAAATTGTACCCGAATATTTATCAATAAATTTATGTTTCTTCAGATTTTATTTGTGTGGTTTATTTATTTTCCATATGTTAAAATTTGTTGCAAACAAATTGGCACGCCCAGTGGGACCAAATCTGCCCTTCATCTCTTCTCTCATTAATCAAATCTGAAAATCTAAAGCTGCAAAGGTGGAAGAATGAGTACTTCAATCTTCGTCTTTGAGTTTCATCGAGTCTACACTTTAACAAGCCTTGAAACAGGGAGCATTTGTAGACATTGAAATTTTGCGGACTCTACAAGACGTTTTCAATTCGAATTGGGACTCTAGAAGGTGTGTTCAGTTTCAATTAGAATTCATGGAGGCTACTTAACCCTAAACCTTAGTTTATGTCTATATAAAGGGTACTAAATTCCCTTAAAAGGAATCTCAAAATATCTCATAAACTCTTTGGGTATTTTTAAAGATCAAGATCTCGAATATTATACAAGAGTCATGGAATATTCATATAGAGGTTAAATCTAAATCATCCTAGTTCAAGAAATACGCCACTAATGGCCCTCAAATCATGGATAAATCTTAGGAGAGTAGAATCAAGGAAGGAACAGAATTGTACCCGCATATTTATCAATAAAGTTATGTTTCTTCAGATTTCATTTGTGTGGTTTATTTATTTTCCATATGTTTAAAATTTGTTGCAAACAAATTGGCACGCCCAGTAGGACCAAATCTACCCTTCATCTCTTCTCTCTTAAATCAAATCTGAAAATTTGAAGCTGCAACGGTGGAAGAATGAGTACTTCAAGCCTGATCCTTGAGTTTCATCGAGTCTTGTCACACCCCAAAATCGGATGTAATGGCACGTGCCTAAACCCCACCGAACACGTCAGCCTAACACCCAAAAACTCGACAATACAGAATTAATAAAACAAGAATAAGATAACCCCAGAATTGGTTGTCACATGTACAAACCTCTAATACATAATCTGAATAAAATATACAAGTCTCATAGTAAAGTTCTAGAATAGAACAGAACAGTAAATATAGATAACTTGAGGGCACGTCTGGATTGAACCGCTACCTCTCAAGTAAGTCTGGAAGATCTAATCTGAAGATGAGTAATAAGCCAGATCTGATAGAGCTGTCAACCTACACAATTGTGTAGAAGCAAGGGTGAGTACCAAAAGCAACAGGTACTCGCAAGTAACACTAAACTAAGCTAAACTAGCAGCTACAAACAACTCCATTCAATCCCAACCGAACCACCGAAACTTCATTCTAACAGCGAACCAACAACCTATACTACACAATTCATAATCAACAGATATATCCAACAGTTTCTCAACATCAACCTCATATCCTCATGTAAGAGCAAATAGATCATATATCACATGAAGAGGGGCAAATAGGAAAAATCCACACACCACAGACAAAGATGAAGTCAAATGCGATGCAAATGCAAAAATGATGTCA
>NW_026034219.1:47291-51598 GCF_019186545.1 Solanum stenotomum
CCCCACTAAATTCGACGTTCCGGACTCAATGGAACCGTCGGAATTTGAATTCGAGGACTCCTTGACCCGAAATTCAATAAGATGCCAAGAAACTAGTTTAACGCCAAAAAAATTCGAAACTCAAACGGAGCGTCTAAAAATTCAACCAAGACTCATTCTAGACTTAGAATCGCCTCCCGAAACCAACGGTACTCTCGGAATTTCAATCTGAGCCTCGGAACCTCATATGTTGACCAAAGTCAACTCTTTATCAAAATTTCACAACTTTAGCAACTTAGGACCTCAATTCTTCGTTTCAACTCCAAATTCAACTCCGTAACTTCACACAGACCCGTTTCGACATTCTAGAACCGCCAGAATCGACGGAAATCCGATCCGAGTCCCGAAACTCCAAATGACTCGAAAAAACACTTTTTAACCAACTTTAACTCAAAAAAAACTCAACTTCTCAAAAACTCAACTTTTTACCAACTTTTCCTCAAACCAACTTTACAACCACAAAACATGGGACTCGGGGCAACTACCGAAAGGGCAAAATAGTCATTTCCACGAAAAATCACCAAAATGACCTTTCGGGTCATTACATCTACACTCCGACAAGCCTTGAAGCAAAGGGTATTTGTAGACATTGAAATTTTGCGACCTCTACAAGACGTGTTCAATTCGAATTGGGACTCCAAAAGGTGTGTTCAGTTTCAATTAGAATTCTTGGAGGCTACTTAACCTTAAACCTTAGTTTATGCCTATATAAAGGGTACTAAATTCCCTTAAAAGGAATCTCAAATTATCACATAAACCCTTGGATATTTTTAAAAATCAAGATCTCGAAGATTCCACAAGAGTCATGAAATTTGTAGACATTGAAATTTTTGTAGACTCTACAAGACATGTTCAATTCGAATTGGGACTCTAGAAGATGTGTTCAGTTTCAATTAGAATTCTTGGAGGTTACTCAACCCTAAACCCTAGTTTATGACTATATAAAGGTTACTAAATTTCCTTAAAAGACATCACAAAAAATATCCCATAAATTCGATTTGAATTTTTTGGTTTATGGTTTGTAAAAATGTAACCCAATCCGATCCAAATAAATTTGGTTTGGTTTGATTTTCCTTTATTCGGTACGGCTTTTTTCGGTTTGGTTATTCGGTTATGTCAATAATTAATAACATAACCAAAGTAATAATATTGATTCTCTTAAATATACTTTATAATATAAATCATAAGTAAAACTTAAAACACTATACTTATAATTATACCTACTATTATGGTGTATAAAACCGAACCGAAAACCAAACCAAACCATAAACCGAGTCAAACCGGAAAAAAAACCGACTAGTGGTTTGGTATTGAAAAAAAAACCCGATTATATTTGGGTTTGGTTTGGTTTTAACTAAAAAAAAAAAGAAACTAACCCGACATTATATATGTAATTTTAAAATTTTATTTTATACGTAAAAATATTTACTTTGATATAATTTTAAAATATTTCTTATACTATTTCATATTTTTTATCTTTTAATATATTATTTCAAGTTTAAAACTTAGAATTCGGAATAGTCCAATAAAGATTATAGTTCATAGATG
Organism: Solanum stenotomum; assembly: GCF_019186545.1. Classification (NCBI taxonomy): domain Eukaryota; kingdom Viridiplantae; phylum Streptophyta; class Magnoliopsida; order Solanales; family Solanaceae; genus Solanum; species Solanum stenotomum. The sequence goes on from NW_026034219.1 coordinate 48,879, forward strand.
TTGATAATTATAATAAAACTTAAATCAAAATCAAATTAATACTAATGCAAAAAGAAAATTAATTCAACACTAAGAATGACAATACTATTGAATATTTGTTCTTTAGTTTTACATTAGTTTAGACAATTAAAATACACAATCTAATTTAATTTTCCTTAAATATTTAGTAATGTAACTAATACTTATTAAACTTATTTTAGCATGATTTAACACTTTTAAATTATGATCATTTTCATTATGACTTTGCAATATTTATTTTATATGATGATTTCATTATTATTTTTTATTGAATATTTTAGTGTCATCAGTACATCTCATATTTTGTGTTAGTTTCTTAAGAAACACCTTAGATAATTGTATTTTGGTTAGACTAAAGAAATATTTGAAGCACAAGTTAATTATATGTTTGTATGCAAACTTTATCGAAAAAATCCAAAAATCTGAAGAAAAAAAATTCGAGGTTTATTAGTTTGGTTTGATTTATAAATTTAAAAATTCGACACAATAGTTTGGTTTGGTATTTAAAAAACCCGAACCAACCCGAGGTTGAAAACCCAAAAAAATCCGAATTTTATTTGTTTGGTTTGGTTTATAAATTTAAAAAATTTACACAAATGGTTTGGTTTGATATTTGAAAAATCCAAACCAACCCGGTCATGTACACCCCTACCTACTATAGATGTTCAAATATAAAATATAAACGTAATCATGATGAAAGACAATAACCAAAAAGGGACAAAAGTGGTTAACTCCAACTTAATTCTAAACCTAAACATTAATATATATATATATGATAGGTACCTTGATAAGTGAGTAGAAACTTCTCCCGTCAGGGAAAAGTATTTTTATGTTCCAAGTATATGTAAAAATATGTATGGTTTGTGTGTGAAGATAATATTATGAAATAAACAGTTTGGTTTGTATATCTCTTCTCTAAATTCCAAGAATAGTCTTAAGTGAAGATATAGATCTTTAGCCTAAAGGAGGAACAGTAGGAAAGTAGCCAGAAGACTGAGGTCAGGGAGGTGAAAAATTGTTCATAGCCTGAAAGGAGAATTGTTGCGGTAGTGATAAAAACTATTCAACGAAAGAACAAAAGAAAGGTATAAACGCAAAACTCTGTATTTCATAATTATTATCTTTAAAAACAAATTATATTCATATTTATTATATCCATAGAATTGAAAATACTTAGTACCTATAGGGAATCAAATATTATATGATTGTACTAAGAAGACAATATACATCATTCATGTTTCTAGTATAATATGAAACATATTCAATATCACTTACACTTAGTAAAAAAAAGAGTATGGAAACATCGCATAGCTCTATATAACCTAAACAAGTCCATACAGGATTTAGAGAAGGCTTTTTTATCTGTAAGCTTAAAATCTATAAAATTGATTGTAGCAATCCATGAGATAAAAATGATAAGAATACAAGAGTATTTTGAATACAAGAATGCAAAAGGTATTTTGAAAAGAAATGACCTTTATACAACATAAAGAATGCTAAACAAAAAAATTTGCATACCATGTATCCGAGGATGCATCACAACACCACTATTGGTATAAATCGTATTTTTTTGGTTTTTTTATTTTTATTTTTTAAAATTCAAAACCAAACCAAAAAACCAAACAAAGTAATTTATTAATTCAAAACCAATCCAAAAAACCAAAAAACTAATCCAAATAAAAATTCGGTTTAAGTTGATTTGATTATTCGATTTAATTTGAATAGTGCACACCCCTATCCTAAGATGTCCACAAAATATTTTCAAATTCTCCTACTAGTGTTTCTAGCTCAATAATAGTTGATTGATTAAATGAAATTAATTATTTAAAAAATTAATTACTATCACATCAAATGAATGAAGACGAAAAATATTCCATCCTGAAACATCCAGATTCATGAATCAGTTGGATTTTCTTTTGATGTTTACGTACATATTCTGTTATTATTTGTTAACTTTTAGCATCTAATATATTGGATAAATTACATTATCACCCCTTTAATTTCACTTAATACTAGTTCTTCTTTTAGATTATTATTATACATGGAATAAATATACTTGTTAGAATTTGATTGAAAAGCAAAGCAGCTATATGTCCTATATAATGAATAATCTGCTAAAATTAATTTATAAATTCAAAGATAAAACATAAATTAATGGGATCGATTAAGAACAGATGTAGAAAGAAAAATATAGACATGAAGGGAGTGTTTGGTATGAAGGAAAACACAGAAAATGTTTTCCAGTTTTCTCATGTTTGGTTGGGTTAAATATTTTGGAAAATGTTTTCCAAATCAACTCATTGTCCTCAAATTTAAGGAAAATGACTTCCCTTCAAAACTTAAGGAAAACATTTTCAAAAACTCTCTTCCAACTTCAAAATTTAAGTTTGTTTTTAAAAAATATTTTCAACTTCAAAATTTCATTTTTTCACCCTACCCTCAACCCCCCCACCTCGTACCCAGCCCCCCACCCACCCCACCCCCTACCAGTCCCCCCCTCCCAAAAAAATAAATTTAAGTTTGTTTTTAAAAACTATTTTCAACTTCAAAATTTCATTTTTTCACCCTACCCTTGACCCCCCCACCCACGTCCTACCCAGCCCCCCACCCACCCCACCCCCACCCCCACCCCCCCAAAAAAAATTTTAAGTTTGTTCTTAAAAAATATTTTCAATTTCAAAAAATTTATTTTTTCACCCCTC
>NW_026034219.1:51966-70762 GCF_019186545.1 Solanum stenotomum
CCCCCCCTCACCCACCCCCCCACCCCCAAAAAAAATTTAAGTTTATTTTTAAAAAATATTTTCAATTTCAAAAATTATTTTCTACTCTAATAAAAATTAAAGATATTTCTCAAAAATATTTTTTATTCATAAATCAAACACTAAAAATCTTTTCTGGAAAATATTTTCTACTCACCAACCAAACATGAGAAAACAAGTCAAAAATCAATTTGTTTTCCAGGAAAGCATTTTCTAGGAAAACATTTTCCTTCCTCATATTTGGTTGGCTTAAATATTTTGAAATTTTTTTCAAATCAACTTATTTTCCTCAAATTCAAAGAAACTAACTTCCCTAAAAATAATAAGAAAAACATTATCCAAAATCATTTTGAACCTCACACCTCAACTTTTCATCCTAATTTAACCAATACTAATCATATATCTGACTACTATACCGATTATCAATTCGACACCCGAGTCTCGACCTCGGTTCGAGACTCAACTCTTGAGTTTCATATTGAGTCAAGATCGAATTTTGAGTTAGAATTAGAGGTCAAATTTTGGGTCGAGTGTCAGAGTTGGATCTCGAGTCAGGTGTCAGGTCAGGTTTGGGTCTCCGGTCTCATGTCAGGGTCAAGTCTCGGTCGGGGTAAGGCTTGGAACTCAGGTCAGGGCTGGTGTTAGGTATCGAGGCCGGGTGTTGGTTCGGGTTCCAAGATTGGATCTTGGATCGGGATCAGGTCTTAGGCCTAGTCTAAGGTTGAATGTCAGGGTTGAAGTTGGGTCTCGGGAAGAGTTTCAAGTTGGGTGTTTGAGGTCGAGTTTTGATCTCGGGTCGGGGTCAGATGTGGGTCTCGATTAGGGTTGAGTCTCGAGTTGGGTGACAGATTCAGGTCTCGAATCGGGATCGATATCGGAGTCGGGGTATGAGGTTGAATCTTGAGTCAGAGTCGTGTTCGGTTCTCAGATCTCGAATCACAGTCATATCTCGAGTCGAGAGTTGGGTTCAGGTCTCAGATCACTCAGATCAGTGTCGGGGTCAGGTTTCAAGGTCGGGTCGGGTCTCGTGTTGAAATCATTTTCAATTTTCGGGTCTCTCGTTGGGTCAAGTTGGGTGGCAGGGTCGAATTCTATTACAAAAGTTGGATCTTAAGTAAGATGTAGGGGTTGGGAGTGTGGGTTGGGTCTCCAATCGATGTCAAGTCGAGGTCAGGTCTCGGGTCAGGTTCAGGATTAAGTGTCAGGATCATATTCATGTTCGAATGTTGGGTCTCTAGCAGGGTTTGGATCTTGGGATCATGTCTTAATTCGGGTCATGGTCAAGGTTGGGTTCCAGTTTAAATGTCGGATACCGTGTCAGAAGTAGGGTTTAGATTTTGGATCGGGTGTCTGGGTCAAGTGTCAGATCGACTATTGGGGTTGATTTTCAAGTCAAAGGCCATTTTTCTAAAAAGTATTTTCTACTCTCTACCCAAAAAAAGAAGATATTTTCTAAAAAATATTTTTTATTCATCAATTATGCACTAAAATATTTTTCACTTACCACTAAATATGAGAAAATAAGTAGAAACCAATTTATTTTCCAAAAAAAATATTTTCCTCCGTACCAAACACACCCGAAATGCCTACCTTTTCAATAATAGTGAGCGGGCAAGTGGACATTCAAGCAAAACAACCAACAACCACATCTAATATCCGCAACAATAACAATAACATGTGTATGCAAAAACTTATCTCCACCCTACTATTACTACTTCTTTGAAACTACAACATTTTCGTTAAAATACACTTGCGTGTATTATATCTAATCTAATACATAAAATAAGAAATTCCGTGGAGGCAGTAGAGTCTGACACCATTTGCATTAATAATTCAAAAACATTAATTAAAAAATTAAAGAAGATACGTGAACAGACAAGATCACAAGAAAGACGCAGATCGATCTGTTTAAACTTTTGTGTTGAATGAAGAGAGATTTAAAAATAAATGAAAACCTTGCTCACTTCATTATAAATCAAGATAAAAGCAACCTAATTGAGCCAAGCAAATTATCGGAAGAGGAGAAAAATGGAGTACGTGAACATTTTGGTAGGAGTTTTATTCGCTTTTTTTTTGGTGCGTGGAGTTGTTATTTCACTTAGAAGAAGAAGCAAAAGAGTTGCACCAGGTCCATTCCCTCTGCCTATTATTGGAAATCTTCACTTGCTTGGTCATAAACCACAAATATCACTTGCTCAACTGGCAAAAAAAATATGGTCCAATTATGAATCTGAAACTGGGGCAAATAAACACAGTCGTCATTTCTTCATCAATCTTGGCTAAAGAAGTAATGCAAAAGCAAGATTTATCCTTTTCCAATAGGTTTGCTCCAGACGCACTTGGTGCCTGCAATCAATCTGATTTCTCTGTTGTATGGTTATCTGTCAACAACTCACAGTGGAGAACGCTTCGTAAGATTATGAACTCTCACATCTTCTCTGGCAACAAGCTGGATGCTAATAAGCATCTCAGGACAAAAAAGATCGAGGAGTTGATTGATTATTGTCACAAGATTGGCAAAATTGTGAAGCAGTGGATATTGGCAGAGCAGCTTTTAGAACTTCCTTAAATTTGTTGTCCAACACTATTTTCTCTAAAGATTTGACTGATCCATTATCTGATTCTGATAAGGAATTTAAGGAATTGGTGTGGAATATCATGGCTGAGGCTGGTAAACCCAATTTGGTGGATTTTTTCCCCTTTTTAAAAAAGATTGATCCACAAGGCATAAGGCGGCGCTTGACAAATCATTTTAGCAAGGTTCTTCAACTTATGAGTGGTTTGATTGATGAGCGGTTAAAGGAAAGGGAAATGGGAAATCAAGAAAATGTTGATGTGTTAGATGCCCTTCTCAGCATTAGCCCTGAAGAATCATATCGAGCATCTGTATCTGGTTAACTATCTTATCTTTAATATATTTTCAACAAGTAGCATGTGATGGAACGTTTTACTAGATTATATGATCTTACACTAGTAAGTTTTGCAGGACTTGTTTGTAGCAGGGACAGATACGACATCAAATACATTGGAGTGGGCAATGGCAGAACTACTTAAGAATCCACATACTTTGGAGAAAGCACAAAAAGAACTTGCACAAGTAATTGGCAGAGGCAAACTAGTAGATGAAGCCGATGTTGCACACTTAACTTACTTGCAATGCATCGTGAAAGAAGCCTTACGATTACACCCACCGGTTTCTTTATTAATTCCTCGCAAAGTGGAGGAAGATGTTGAGCTTTGTGGCTATACTGTTCCAAAAGGCTCACAAGTTTTAGTGAACGTATGGGCAAATTGGGCGCGACTCTGGTATATGGGAGAACCCTTTGGACTTTAAGCCAGAGAGGTTTTGGGAGTCAGAAATAGACGTTAGAGGTCGGGATTTTGAGCTGATTCCATTTGGTGCTGGTCGAAGAATTTACCCTGGATTGCCTTTGGCTATCAGCATAATTCCAGTCGCGCTAGGTTCATTGATTAATACATTTAATTGGAAGCTACATGGTGGAATTGCACCAAATGATTTGGACATGGATGAGAAGTTTGGTATTACATTGGCGAAAGCTCAACCTCTGCTAGCTATCCCAACACCAGTGTAGTTATAAGGATAGACTAATTAAGGTTTAAAGTTGAGCAAACTAGATTACTAAAGTGTTCCTTTTACCATCCAGCCTGACTAAGTTAGTGGTGGAGTGGAAGTGTTCAACTACTCGAGCAAGTCTCGCGTGTTGTTTGAATTTGGGTTGTCAAAAGGCTACGTTATTCTATTTGTAGAATCTATCTATGCTTGTGTATCTTTGAAGATAAGACCAACTCTCTGGGATTTAATAATTTCTTGGTGAAACTAATACTTCCTATGTCTCAATTTATTTGATATATTTCGGATTTCGAGATTCAAACAAGTCTATCTTTGATAGTAAATTTTTCATAGATCTTTTAAATATTTTGAATTATCAATTATTGTGATTTATAGTATTTTTTACATAGTATACAAATATATAAATTTCATTTTAAAAAATTTGAAGATTCCATGAGCAAATTTTTGATCAAATTTAAATTGTTTGACTCTCAAAAAACGAAATGTGTCACATAAATTGGGACAAAAGGAATAAGATATTCATTTCCTTGGCATTAGACCGTGTTTATTTTTCCTTTTTGGCCCCTCTCCATGATATAATCTTAATTCCAGGTGGAATTAATGATGATAAATTAGGACTAATCTAGTATATAATAAAGGAGAAATATAGATAAGATGATATAGAACTTCTCTATTGTCTTTATTTGCATGAGAAAATTTTGCAAATAGCCACTATAATAAACTTAATTAGGCTCCTTAGCTATAGTTTGCATATTTACGGGATGTAGCTATAGTTTAAGTTGTTATGGGCAACCAAAAAAAAAGTTGTTATGGGAGACCTCATTATATAATTTGCGACGTTTGTATAATTCTCGTATGTTTGTATAATTTGTGTCATCTATATTTGTATAAACTGATTAGTATCAATTGATTTATATTTATTTTTGTATAAATTATTTTCGATTGATTGGATCAATTGATAATTATAGTTTTGGTGGAATAAGTGTTTGTATAAATGAGTTATTTCTGTTCGTGGTTGTATAAACATAGTAACAATTGTTATACAAATTATATTATCCAAATTCCAAAATTATACAAATATGATAAAATTCGAAATAACAAATTTATACAAACACAAACATCTGAACTTTAAATAGTTATACAAATTATATTATACAAATTACATTAGACAAAAGTTATATAGATTATAATATACAAAATGCTGAAAACTAGATGTTTATACAATTGAAACTCAACCGACATGTTTATACAACTGTAACTCGGCGTGTAATTTTGTTTAGAAATTAGTGGCGAATGGTAATTAATTCAAACTGTAGCTATGTTAACTAATTAATATGTTTATCATGCCCCAAGCCTAAACCCTGGGCGGGACTGACACTCGAGAACCATTGTTGTCCCCAAGTGAACCCTTGGCCTGACTTAACTCTTAGCGGAAGACTTATCTAACAAGAAAACAGTCTCAAAGGATAAACTCATGCAATAAACTTAGAATGTCTTAACATAAACATTCAACTAGCCAAAATGGCAACTCAAGTCTCAACATCAATACTGAAAATGGAAAAGACTCATGACCTAACAATAACTAATTGTCTATGAAGCCTCTAACAACTGAGATAGACGTCGAAACAAGACCCACGACATCCTAATGAACTAGAATCAAGGAGGCTCACCAACAACTTTGAAACTCAACTGGATCAAGGATGCACTGGATGTTGATCCTGATTATTTGTATTTGCATCATAAAAGATGCAGGCCAAATGGCATCAGTACATTGAATGTACGAGCATGCGAGGGGAATTCTAAAACAAGACACAACCTTGAAAGGAACTGAAGGAACATACCTGGTCTCAACTCAACTCATTTCAATATAAAGCAGTAATATAAATGCAATATAAAGAAAAAACTCTTAAAACATGCGGCTAACAACTCTGTGTATTTGAAGAATATACAATAGTAACTCAGTTTGTATCCAAGGATACAATTTAAACTATGTTCGTATATGAAAATACAAATAACTCTATGTATATAAGAATACAAATATATCTCTGTGGGAGTTTATCTAACCGACAACCATCATTATGAGCTAAGTGATGATACAGTGTTTTGCCTCACGCTGCCAGGGCCGTCCTATACCTTGTCGGGGTATAGAACTTAACTACTAAGTGGATCCACTAGTCTATGCTAAAAAAAGAAATTAAGGAATCCACATGTTCATCGAGATGAGACTAGTCTAGCCTGGCCAATCATTTTATACAAAATTCAAAGAGGTTCATAAACTATTTGGGAATATTTAGTGGGGCTGCATATCAGTCAGTTCGATTCAGTTTTAAATTTTATCGGTTCGATTTATTAGTTATCGATTTTATAGAAATACTAAATCATTATAGAACCATAAGATATTGGATTACCAGTTGTTGGTTTATCGATTATTGATCGATATCACTTTTAACATTAAAAATTGGGAAAAATGACAAATATACCCCGAACTATCGTAAATGGTATCTAAATACCTTTCGTTATACTTTTAGGACGTTGATGTCCTTACCGTCCAAATTTTGGAGCGTATATACTCTTTCTACTAATGGCGGGACACGTGTCACAATCTAAAACATTTACTCTATTTTTATTAAATTCTTACCCATATTTAAAAGATCCACCCATATTAATTAAAAACCCACCCAAATAACATAATGCCCACCCCAAATTATAACCAAAAACCCTCAAAACACTTCTCCATCTTCTCCGTTTCTCATCCTCCGAATTTTGGTCGAATTTGGCTGATTTCTGGCCAAGTTCTTCGATTTTCAAGCTGTTGTTCACGGAAAATGTTCCTGCAAATCCCAAACGAACTCAGCCCTCCACATAATTAATTAATTATATTTGAACTGATGAATTTTGATGGCCGACACAAATAGAAAAGCCACATCAAGATTACCATTTTCATCAGGGCTATTAAATGGAAGCAGCCATCTCTAAATGACACTATTACGGTATTACCTTGCCATGGTAAATTAGGACCAATCCCATCATGAAATTTGCAATTGCTAACAAAAATCCTAAAAGTATAACGAGGCGTATTTAGATACATGTATGATAGTTCGGGGGTATATTTGTCCTTTTTCCCTTAAAAATTTGAGTCATTTGACACAAAAAAATTTAATTGAAAATCACTTAGAAAGAAAGTGACAAATCAAATGAACCATGCACGTGAATTGAAAGACTGTATCTCGCTCAAAAACAAACACTATCACATTGTAGAATAACCGAGAGTTTGAGACAGACAGAAATATAAATATGAAACTAAACTCTAAGTCAAGGACTTTATACACCAAATGGTATAAATATAATTATTTAATTTACTATCCGGTTATTATCAATTAACTCGTTAAGAAAAAACCACAAACCGTTAAGAATTGATAATTTGATAATAAAAAAAATTAAAATAGTCATTTAAACTGCTAAACCAATAATTTTTTTTCAATTTGAATTATTGATTTTTGTTCGATATTAAACGTACAGCTCTAATATTTGGTATGTTTGGCTCTAAAAGATGGTAAATTACATTTATTTATTCATGTTAATAACCCCTAATGTGTTTTGGAACCTCAATAAAGAGTTGAGCATTTGGGTTCTTGCAATACTATAACCCAAGTTTGCCAATATTAGTACTCAGCAGATTGATTGGTTTTTCTATAGCTATGATTGTGATAGAAATTGGAAGATGGAAGATTATCCAGAAGATTTTCTGTATTGATCAGTACTCAAAATGAGTCTATATATATTACTCCCTCTATCTCATTTTATGTAAGGTAGTTTGATTTGGCACGGAGTTTAAGAAAGAAGAGAAGACTTTTAAAACTTGTGATCCAAAATGAATGATAAAATTTGTGTGGCTGTAAATCATTTCATGAAGGGTAAAATAGACATTTATAATTAAATTGTTACTTAATATAGAAATGTATCATTCTTTTTGGGACTGACTAAAAAGGAAAGTAAATCACATAAATTGGGACAGAGGGAGTACAATTCTATGTATGAAAAATAAAGAAATATAAAATTCTAGTAGTTACACTTGTCCAATTATCATTAGCGTAGGGATGACAGTGTCTAACTAAGTAGGCGTTTGGCCATGTGATACCATATCACGATATGGAATTATGAGATGAAATCAGCGTTTAGACATGCGATTTTACACTAATTCCATCTCATGATTCCATATCATGAGATGTGATTCCATATTCTCCAAAAACATGATATGGGAATTTCATATCATGATTTGAGATATTTTTAATACAAAAATTGATCCACAAGTTTATATTTGTTAAAACAACCTACATTTATATTTACTAACCATTTATTTCATATGTAAATAAAATTTATAATCACATCATTACTTTTTAAAATTTATTATTCTCACAAACATAAAGTCATTTTAACTCACACCAGTCGACTGTTGAGTAATAAATTTGGTCTCTTCATTTACTCCAACGCCTAATTTATTACTTCTACAGTTTTTTATTTAATACAACTCAAAGTAACAATGTTGGTCACATGATCGAGAAATGCAAGTTCAACGTGAGGAAATTGTTCGTACTATGTGGGAGGATTATATTAAAGACTAGTACACTACAAAAATTCCATATTGTATGTCTAAACAAAACTCCAATTTCATCTCATAATTCCATATTATTGTATCGTATCATAATTTCATATAATGATACCATATCGCATGGCCAAACGGGCCTAAGTATATTCCTTCTTGTACTCATCATATGCCCTGCTACAGCTGACAATAGAGTCTTGTGTACGATGGGATCATTTTCAGTACAAATCTGATCAATGGCCCTTACTTCTCCACTTGTCTCAGACATTTTATATTGAGACAATATTGACTTCTCTAAAACTCCACCGGATTCTTTCTTCTTTTACGATGTAGCCGTTGTTGTCTTCTTCACATTATCTTCCATAACTTCCATATTCCTTCGTTGCATGAGCTGTTGAGTAGGTTGTATTCCAGTAAATTATCCCAAACCCATGTTCAACTAAACTCTAAATTTAGTTGTCCAGAGCCAAAGGGCAAGAAAATTGGCTCAATTCAATTTTGTTGCTCTTTTGAAATTTTTTATCAATTTTCTTGCCTTTTTGGCTCTAAATTTGTTTTATGAACTGAGAATTCTCTAAGGAGTTTTTCATTCTCTCTTTATGCATTTAGCTAGCAGTAAAGAGTCTGTTTCACCAATACAACTCTAAAGTTATTTTTTGCACACCATTCGAATAAAAAAAAACATGGTTGATTCTTCTGTCATATTACTTGTATTAGATTCTAGATGGATAGTATAGGCAAAAATAAACCTTCCATGTTAATTCATTTTTGTTATAGTGTCACATGTTTGACAAATTGTCCTCTAGTCATGTCCTATTGTAGCATTTTCAAATCTCCTATTAATGATCTAAAATAGTAGTAGTATGTTAATTTTTGTTCAGTAGAATAAGGGGTAAAAAAATTGCTGCATATTGCCCACAATAATTAGGGGTCTTATTCAGACTTCAATTAATCCTAAGAAGGTCCACAAAATATTTTCAAATTCTCATTTGCTGAAGAGATGGTCAGTGTTTCTAGCTCAATAATAGTTGATTAAATAAAATTAATTGTTTAAAAAATTAATTACTATCACATCACATGAATGAAGACGAAAAATATTTCATCCTGAAACATCCAGATTCATGAGTCAATTGGATTTTCTTTTGATGTTTACATATTCTGTTATTATTTGTTAACTTATTGCATCTAATATATTGGATAAATTACATTATCACCCCTTTAATTTCACTTAATACTAGTTCTTCTTTTAGATTATTATATTATACATGGAATCGATCAATACTTGTTAGAATTTGATTGAAAAGCAAAGCAGCTATATGTCCTATATAACGAATAATCTGCTAAAATTAATTTGTAAAATCAAAGATAAAACATAAATTAATGGGATCGATTAAGAACATATATAAAGAGAAAGAGGCTTAAGTCATTGACATTCCCTTAAAGTTGTCCGCATAATCATTTAGACACTTCAATTGAGACACTTATCTATTAGACACTTTAATATTAACAAATATTTATATATTGAACATAAAATGACAACTAGCTTTAAAAATAGTGCGTGTAATTCACACACATTATCTTAACATAATCATGAATAGAATTACGACACGTGGCACATGAGCCCATGATTTTAATTTTGAAAAATAAAAAATAATTTCCTGCCTTTAATAATCTAGAAAATTAAATTGACAAAAAAAAAAATATCTCCCCCCACCCATCCCATCTAACATGTTGCCCTTTCTTCTTCATATTCTTCCCTGTCACTCTGCCATCGACATCCACCATCGATTCCTCCGGTGATAACAAAAAAGAAAATATCTCCCCCACCCCATCCTGAATACACTCATCTAATCCTTTCCTCTTTCTTTTTCTTCCCGTGTTACTCGTTATATTCTATTCCTCCGGTAACTATTGAGATTTTTGTAAAAATAATCAACGTTGATAAATAATTTCGAACTCGACAACGAGGCGAAATCAAAAGTATATAAAAAAAATTATATCATTTTTAATAAGTTTAATGAATGGTGATGGTTGCTCGATTGGAGTTATTGAAAATAAAGATGCATAAATATCGATCGACTTTTTAACGCCAATTGTCAATTTTTTTTCTTGTTCTTGCAATTTCAATAAGCAGTTTGTTTACAAAAAATTGAAGAAAAAAAAAGAGCCAAAACAAAAGGCAGAGAAATTTGAAGTCTTTAAAATGGTGGGTTAAAGAAGAAGAGGACTTGTACATGGGTGTGGGGGTGAGGTTATTTTCTTTTATGAATTAAAAGATTAATGTTTAATTGAATTAATTTTTTATTTATTTAGTCCATGCATGCCAAGTGTCAAGAAAGTAGGTTCAAATTTATTTTTTTATTTTTTTAAAAAAATGCATTCACGCGCTCAATAGCGTGAGATACACTTATTTTGCCACACTAGCATTTTGTGTTTAATAGGTACATGTCTTGAACGATTTAGGTGTTCATAAGTACATGTCCTAGTTCAGGTGTCCAAGTGAATTATGCGGACAATTTTAAGGGGTCGTGAATGACTTATGCCAAAGAAAAATGTAAACATGAAGGGTGTGTTTGGTACAAAGGAAAATATTTTCCAATTTTCTCATGTTTGGTTGACTTAAATACTTTAGAATTTCTTTTTATATCCACTTATTTTCCTCGAATTCAAGGAAACTAACTTCCCTTGAAAAAGTAAGAAAAACATTATCCAAAGTCATTCTAAACCTCACACCTTAACTTTCCATCCTAATTTAACCAATACTAATACTAGATCCGACTACTGATTCTCAATTCGACACCTGAGTCTTGACCTCGATTCGAAACTCAACTCCTAAGTTTCAGATTGAGTCAGGTTCGGATCTCAAGTTAGAATTAGAGATCGAATTTTAGTAAAATTTTGGGTCGAGTGTCAGGGTTGGGTCTCGCGTCGAGGTCGAGGTCGAGGTCAGGTCTTGGGTCAGGGGTAAGATCTTGTGCTGGGTGTTTGGGTTGAGGTTGGGGTCGGGTCTCAGAAAGGATCTTGATTCGAATGTCGAATCAGGTTTGGGTCTCCGATCTCATATCGAGGTCAGGTCTCGATCGGGGTTAGCGTCGGGACTCAGGTTAGGGTTGGGGTTAGGTCTTAAGGCTGGGTGTCGAATCGGGTTCCAGGGTCGAATCTCGGGTCGGGGTCAGATCTTAGGTCGGGTCTAGATTTGAATATCAGTGTTGAAGTCGGGTCTCAAGTTGAGTGTTAGGGTTGGGGTTTGGTTTCGGGTCAGGATCAAATGTCGAATCTCGGTTAGGGTCGAGTCTCGAGTCGAGTGATGGATTCGGGTCTCGAATTGGGATCAATATTAGGTCTTTGATCGGTGTCATGCCCCGAGGCTACACCCTTGACGTAAACACAGAACCTAGGATCACGAGTGACCCTAAGATAACCCTGAGCTGGCATATCATAAACATATAAAAAATTTACTGAATTAAGAAATACTATGCAAAAGCTTAAATCATAAGATAAACTGGGGAAATACCCATGTAGTTCTAAATAACATACTGAATAAGAGTTTACAATACTGGATCATAACTCAAAATACTATAACTGATTCTAACTATGTCTGAAATAAGCCTCTAACTAACTAGAGATGTTGGACATGCCCTCAGCTAACTTTAGCAAAATTGAAACTGAAAGTAAAAGAAAACATGTTTATCGTCCTCGAAGAATGAGGACTAACCCCTCAAATGCTAAGTACGGATCGGGAACCGATCTACACGTGGTCTGAATGCTGAGAACCTGAACCTACATCACGAGAAGATGTAGCGCAGAGTATGCGTTAGTACTTGAAAGGTACTGGGCATGCAGGATAGAATAAAGCTAAGCAATACACATAACTGAACAAAGCATACTAAGCAATGATATAAGATGAACATGATGAATATACTGAACATATTGAATATGAACTAAACTGAATGCAATGACCAAGTACATAACATGCTGAAGTTGAATACTGAAATATAATTGGAACCTGGTCAATGAACTAGAATCTAATGTGGGAGCTACTAATAACCGACATAAAACCATGTGAGCTAAATGTGGAGTCTGATGTATACGCCCCATCGAGAGGACCCAATATACCTTTCCAAGGGTATAGAGGCATGACTGACGTGATCACTAAATATGATGCCCATATAGGGGACTTAACCTACGGGGACATAGTTCTGGGACTATGAGAGTGACTAACCCTAGTCCAACTCGGTATTAAGCATACTCCCAACTAAAATATGTACAATACAACATAACTGAACTAAACTGTACAGCTCAAGATTTTGACATGCTAACTGAAAATGGAACATTAAATACTGATAATGAAACATTTGAAAACTGAGGCATGTATATCTATTTATCTGTCCTAGCTAGTGTAGTTCATGAACTGAACGATTCTACACAACTAGGGTTCTGAATTCATGCAAGGAACTAAGCAATAGTGTTATAACAACATGGAAATCTGATTAGGAATATTTTATCAGCTAAATCACAACAATTTCTAAAGTTCAAGAAACCCTAGGTCTAAGTAATATTTAGGGAATCAATATTCTGACTGAAATCTAGGTACCTAATGGGTGAAAGGAACTTACTAGTGAAATTCCACATACCTGGTGACGAATTTCGCGGAGAAATCTTTCGATTTCAAAGATGGAACTGAAGAAAATATTGTTGTTGCTCTTGAGGATGCTAACGCCTAAATTTTCTTCTTTTTGCTCAATTTTGGTGAAATCAGGTGAATGAGTCGCTTAGGGTAAAGTCTGATTAAGTTACTATGCTAAGACTAACCAAAACGATGTAGTTTATGGGTTAAACGACGTAGTTTAGGTGTCCAAGGCATAGGGAAAAGACCAAAAGACCCAAGACTTAAAATCTGTCGAAGCCACCGACGGACCGTGGATAGACCTATGGTCCTTCTTGGTCAACCGTCGTTCGACGTCTGGGAGATGAAAAATGGGGGTCTGAACGACGGCCTGGACCACGGAACGTGGTCCCACTTACGATCCTTAAGTCCTGCCGTTGGTCAACCCTTAGCTAGAATTTTTGGGGTTTCTGGGGAGGGAGTTGCACGTGGCCAACCACGGACCTCACCTACGGTCTGTGGGTCAACCTACGGTCCGTAGGTGGCACCTGCAACTTCTGGAATTCTGCATTTCGATCTTCCTAGCATACAGAGTACTGTTACAATCGGGGTCGGGTATGGAGTTGAATCTCAAGTCGGAGCCGTGTTAGATTTTCGAATCTCAAGTTGCATTTGGATGTTGATTCAGAAACCAGGTTCAGGTCTCAGATTAGGGTGGGGGTTAGGTCTTAAGGTTGGTTGTCATGTTAGGTTTTGGGTCGGGGTCAGGTTTTAGGGTCGGGACAAGGGCTCGGGTCAAGTTTTAGGGTCGGGACGAGTCTCGGGTCAGGTCTTAAGGTCGGGTCAGGTCTCGGGTCGGAGTCAATGGTTAGGTGTCAGGCTCAAATTAGGTTACAAAAGTTGGATCTTGAGTCAGATGCAGGGGTTGGGAGTCTGGGTTGGGTCTCCAGTCGGGGTCGAATGTCGAGTTGAAGTTGTGTTCAGGATTAGGTGTCAGGATAATATTCATGTTCGAATGTTGGGTCTCTAGTGGGGTTTGATCCTGGGTTGGGTCTTGGGATCATGTCCTTATTCAAGTCATGCTCAAGGTTGGGTTCCAGTTCAAATGTCCGGCCTGTGTCGGGAGTAGGGGTCAGGTCTTGGATCGGGTGTTGCGATCAAGTGTCAGATCGATTATCACGTCGGGATTGATTTTCAGGCAAGAAGCTATTTTTCTAAGAAAAGTTTTCTACTCTCTAGCCAAAAATAAAAGATATTTTCTAAAAATATTTTGTTATTCACCAATGATACACTAGAAAATATTTTTCGAAAAATATTTTTCAATCACCGTCATCATCAAATATGAGAAATAAGTAGAAACCAACTTATTTTTCAAAAAAAATAAAAATTATAGGAACGTGCCAAACGCACCAGAAATGCCACCTTTTCAATAATGTTGAACGGGCAGGTGGAGGCAATGATGTCTGACACCATAAAATACATAAAATAAAAAATTCCATGGAGGCGATGGTGTCTGACACCATTTGCATTAATTATTCATAAATATTAGTTCCTCCGTTTCACAAAGAATGACCTTCTTTCCTTTTTAGTCAGTTTCAAAAAAATGACCTTTTTCCTTTTTTGATAACATTTTATTTTTTGCTTTCCATGTAGCATGTTTAAGATCACAAGATTAAGGACAATTTTGTACATTTAACATAACTTTAATTTAGGACCACAAGATTCAAAAGTCTTCTTTAATTTCTTAAACTTCGTGTCAAGTCAAACCAGACCAATCTTTTTTAAACGGAGGGAGTACTACTATTTAAACTTTTGTTTTGAATGAACAGAGAATTAAAAAATAAATGAAAACCTTGCTAACTCCTGTCACTTCATTATAGACCAAGATAAAAGCAGCCTAATTGAGCCAAGAAATAATCAGAACAGGAGAAAAAATGGAATATGTGAACATTTGTCTAGGACTCTTATTCGCCTGTTTTTTGGTTCGTGGAGTATTGATTTCACTTAGAAGAAGCAAAAGAGTTGCACCAGCTGGTCCATTCCCTTTGCCTATTATCGGTAATCTTCACTTGCTTGGTAATAAACCCCACATATCACTTGCTCAACTCGCAAAAAAATATGGTCCAATTATGCATCTGAAATTGGGGCAAATTAACACAGTCGTCATTTCTTCATCAATCTTGGCTAAAGAAGTAATGCAAAAGCAAGATTTGAGCTTTTCGGGCAGGTTTGTTCCTGACGGAGTCCATGCCTGTAATCACTCTAATTGCTCTGTTGTAATGTTACCTGTCAACGACTCACAGTGGAGAACGCTTCGTAAGGTTATGAACTCTCACATCTTCTCTGGCAACAAGCTTGATGCTAATAAGCATCTGAGGACAAAAAAGATCCAGGAGTTGATTGATTATTGTCACAAAAGTGGGCAAAATTGTGAAGCAGTGGATATTGGCAGAGCAGCTTTTAGAACTTCCTTAAATTTGTTGTCCAACACTATTTTCTCTAAAGATTTGACTGATCCATTCTCTGATTCTGATAAGGAATTTAAGGAATTGGTGTGGAATATCATGGCTGAGGCTGGTAAACCCAATTTGGTGGATTTTTTCCCCTTTTTAAAAAAGATTGATCCACAAGGTATAAGGCGGCGCTTGACAAATCATTTTAGTAAGGTTCTTCAACTTATGAGTGGTTTGATTGACGAGCGGCTAAAGGAAAGGGAAATGGCAAATCGTGAAAATGTTGATGTGTTAGATGCCCTCCTCAGCATTAGCCCTGAAGAAATCGACAGGAATCATATCGAGCATCTGTATCTGGTTAATTATCTTTATCTTTAATATTGTAGTATTTTTTATGTTTTACTCTTAACAATAATTACTTATTTCTCAAATTATTTTCCAAGATCTAATACTAAACATCAATTAATAAAGATAGTTTAACGAATTAGTTATATCAATTATTGTTTTCTTAGGCTAGTATGACGATTCTGGATTAGTATGAGAATATCTTGTATAGGCTCACAAGTCACAGCCTAAGTTTGACTAATTGAAAGCAACATATGTTTTGGAATTTTTCACTTGATTTTATATGTCATCTACTTCATATGATCTTACACTAGTAAGTTTTGCAGGACTTGTTTGCAGCAGGGACAGATACGACATCAAATACATTGGAGTGGGCAATGGCAGAACTACTTAAGAATCCACATACTTTGGAGAAAGCACAAAAAGAACTTGCACAAGTAACTGGCAGAGGCAAACTAGTAGATGAAGCTGATGTTGCACAGTTACCTTACTTGCAATGCATCGTGAAAGAAGCATTACGATTACACCCACCAGTTTCTTTCTTAATTCCTCGCAAAGTGGAGGAAGATGTTGAGCTTTGTGGTTATACTATTCCAAAAGGCTCACAAGTTCTAGTGAACGTATGGGCAATTGGGCGCGACTCTGGTATATGGGAGAACCCTTTGGATTTTAAGCCAGAGAGGTTTTGGGAGTCAGAAATAGATGTTAGAGGTCGGGATTTTGAGCTGATTCCATTTGGTGCTGGTAGAAGAATTTGCCCTGGATTGCCTTTGGCTATCAGGATGATTCCAGTCGCGCTAGGTTCATTGATAAATACATTTAATTGGAAGCTACATGGTGGAATTGCACCTAATGATTTGGACATGGAGGAAAAGTTTGGTATTACATTGGCGAAAGCTCAACCTCTTCTAGCAATCCCAACCCCAGTGTAGCTATAGGGATAGACTAATTAAGGTATAAAGTTGAGCAAACTAGAGTTCTAAAGTGTTTCATTTTACCATCCAGCGTGACTAAGTTAATGGTGGAGGGAGGTGCTTAACTACTCGAGCAAGTCTCTCTTGTTGTTTGAATTTGGGTTGTCAATAGGCTACGTTATTCTATTTGTAGAATCTATCTATGCTTGTGTATCTTTGAAGATAAGACCAACTCTCCGGGATGTAATAATTTCTTCGTGAAACTAATATATTTATTTCCTTGGCATTAGACCATGTTTATTTTTCCTTTTTGGCCCCTCTTCGTGATGTAATCTTAATTCCAGGTGGAATTAATGATGATAAATTAGGATTAATTTAGTATATAATAAAGGAGTAATATAGACAAGATGATGTAGAACTCTCTATTGTCTATATTTGCATGAGGAAATTTCGCAAATAGGCACTATAATAAACTTAATTAGGCTCCTTAGCTATAGTTTGTATATTTAGGGGAAGTAATTATAGTTTAAGTTGTTATGGGCGACCTCGTTAAAAAATTCGTGACGTTTGTATAATTCTCGTATGTTTGAATAATTTGTGTCGTCCGTATTGTATTAAATTGATTAGTATCAATTGATTTGTATAAATTATTTTCGATTGATTGGATCGATTGATAATTATAGTTTTGGTAGAATAAGTGTTTGTATAGATGAGCTATTTCAGTTTGTGGTTGTATAAACGGAGTAGTAATAGTTGTTATACAAATTATATTATCCAAATTTCAAAATTATACAAATATGATAAAACTCGAAATAACGAATTTATACAAACACAAACATTTGAACTTTAAACAGTTATATAAATTATATTATACAAATTACATTAGACCAAAGTTATATAAATTATAATATACAAAATTCTGAAAACTAGACGTTTATACAATTGAAACTCGACTGACACGTTTATACAACTGAAACTTGACGCGTAATTTTGCTTAGAAATTAGTGGCGAATGGTAATTAATTCAAATTGTAGCTATGTTAACTAATTAACTAGTACTTCCTCTGTCCCTAATTACTTGTCCACTTTTGAATTGTCACGCCTATTAAGAAAATAATAATTGACATAGTGAGTTACCAATTTACCCCTATTAAATATGAAGTGGATGAATTAAATACTTAATATTTTCAAGAAGTTCTACCTTTTTCAAAGTAATTAATTGAGGGTATAATAGGTAAAAAAAATTTATCCTTTCTTGATTTGTCAAAATGGACAAGTAATTAGGGACAACTACAAAATGAAATGTGGACAAGTAATTAGGGACAGAGGGAGTATATGTTTGCAGTAATGCCAAACATGGTCTAAGTTTATTTTAAAGGCTATTTGCAAGATTTCCTCAAAAAAATAAGGCAGTTGTTTTATATAAGAAAAAAGAATTAATAGAAATTTGATAAATCTAGAGTATTATGTTACATACTTACATGAAAGATTCAATTGATTAATTATAAGAAACTTTAGTAAAAAAACTTTAGAAGATCTATTTATATTTGACTTTAGACCATTAATATTTTTAAATCGTCCTCGACCCGATCGAATAATTGTTTGGTGTTTTTATTAGAGTTGTCAATATGGGCTAGCCCATCCCATCCAGGCTAATTCATACATGCTTTGACATTTTACGGGTCAGGGCAGGCTAGCCCATTTTTGGTGTGGGCCAGAAAACGGTCGGCCCAATCCACAAGTACGTGGGCTACAGGCTTGCCGGGCTAGTCCACTTTTTTAGAAGTTATATATTTTTTTATAATTATTAAATTAAATTATAAATTATAATTTAAAAATATTATCATAAATATCGACAAAACAATATTACATGGTGTTAATGTTACTACTTGTTAATCAAATCCACAAATAAAATTATCTTTATAATAATTATTAAGTTTTTTTCAAGTAAAAGTATACATATTTAAATAGAAATATTAACCTAATTGTTTTGCAATGATCACAATAAAACACAAAAAACATGACAATATTCCAACCATAAAAAAGTAAAAAATGAAGTACACGTGTTAATCCTCAATGAGATACATTGCGCTTCTAAATAATAAAAAATCAATAAAGCACATAGTACAATAGTTGGTACATGTGTTCGTCCTCTAAAGTCTCACTTCCTTATAATATGCACGTCTGACAAATGCTATCACTAAATAATTATATATAGATTAATGTTAGTTAATGTATAGCATGAAAGAGTAAAACATGCAAATGT
>NW_026034220.1:0-318 GCF_019186545.1 Solanum stenotomum
AGCTGTCGGTAATTGATACACATTCTTAGTGAGCCATCTTTTTTCCTTACGAACAATACTGGTGCACCCCATGGTGAAGCACTAGGTCTAATAAAGCCTTTATCCAACAAGTCTTTCAGCTGATCCTTCAACTCCTTTAGCTCAGCAGGAGCCATTCTATAAGGAGGGATAGATATGGGTTGTGTACTTGGTAGCATATCAATAGCAAAATCAATTTCCCGTTCTGGAGGGATACCAGGGAGCTCATCTGGAAATACATCTAGAAACTCATTAACTATCGGAATAGACTAAAGAGTTGGTGGTTCTGCATCTATATCA
>NW_026034221.1:0-766 GCF_019186545.1 Solanum stenotomum
GTTAAACTTAGAATTTGAACTTAGAACTTTAACTTGATCTTGAACTTGAACTTGAACTAAAACTTAGAACTTAGAACATAGAACTTAGAACTTGAACTTGAACTTGAACTTAGAACTTAGAACTTGAACTTGAACTTAGAACTAGAACTTGAACTTGAACTTGAACTTGAACTTAGAACTTGAACTTGAACTTAGAACTTGAACTTGAACTTAGAACTTGAACTTGAACTTGGAACTTGAACTTGAACTTAGAACTTGAACTTGAACTTGGAATTTGAACTTGAAATTAAAACTTGAACTTGAACTTAGAACTTGAACTTGAAATTAGAACTTGAACTTGAAATTAGAACTTGAACATGAAGTTAGAACTTGAACTTGAACTTAGAACTTGAACTTGAAATTAGAACTTGAACTTGAACTTAGAGCTAGAGCTTGAACTTGAACTTGAACTTGAACTTAGAATTTGAACTTGAACTTAGAACTTAGAACTTGAACTTGAAATTAGAACTTGAACTTGAACTTAGAACTTGAACTTGAACTTGAACTTGAACTTAGAACTTGAACTTGAACTTGAAATTAGAACTTGAACTTAGAATTTGAACTTGAAATTAGAACTTGAACTTGAAATTAGAACTTGAACTTGAACTTATAACTTGAACTTGAAATTAGAATTTGAACTTGAACTTAGAACTTGAACTTGAACTTGAACTTGAACTTGAACTTTGAACATGAACTTAAAATATGAAGTTGAACTTAGACTTGAACT
>NW_026034222.1:0-338 GCF_019186545.1 Solanum stenotomum
CCTCATTGAAATGGAATTTCAAAAGTGGTAATAAAATTGAAGCAGTCTGTATCATTTATCAAGCATTAGGCCATTGAAACCACTGGTTAAATTTTCAGTTCGCGATCAAAAGCACTAGTAGAAAAAAAGAAAAAGAGAGAAGTCCAAGTGTGACAACCTGGAAAATCCATGGGTAGAAGTCTTCCTTCAATTTGTAAGCAACCATGACTAGGACTTCACATGCTAAAGCTTTCTTCTTTAGGGAACTTTTTTTTATACATATCCTTGAATCGCCAACCTTGACTCTGTGTATACTGCAAGATGTGATAACGTACATAAAAAGGCGATCACTCAGAGCA
>NW_026034223.1:0-310 GCF_019186545.1 Solanum stenotomum
CGTGCTGGCTTTAAAGCTCATGTCAACAATTTGATTATTATGTGTGAGCAGTGATATTTTATTTCCCTTAAGCAGTCATAGTTCAAGTCTGAGACCACTACGACTCTGGAGTAAAAGTTACTGTTTCACTAAGTGAAGGTTCAATGCAGAGCACACCTTCATTATGCATATTAGTCTTCCTTCAGCTGATAGGCTCTCTTGTGAATATTAAAATGAGTGGGGGATTGTTGGTCTTTTTGAGCATTTTAATATTTATTTATTATTAAAATAGTCTCATAATTATGCCCTAGGCTTAATTGCATTGCAGCCT
>NW_026034224.1:0-548 GCF_019186545.1 Solanum stenotomum
CTCTTCAAGCACACTTAAGAGTTCCTCAATATTACCTTAGATAAGGACATTTCCTTTACAACATAACCTCAATAGGCCAACATTCTTTAAGAAACCATTTAGGAGACATTCAAGTACATAAGGGGACTTTCATATAATAGTCGTTAGACTTAGGGAACTCACTTTAGTATCTTCAAAGCCTACTCGTGCCATGTGTAGATAGCATCTCATACTACTACCTACACGTTGTAGAACCTATCCAATAACTAGAGTGCACATCCCACATGATGGGAATAGGCATAACCGACATAGACCATACTAGCTAGGTATGGAATCCGAAGTCTACCCTACTCCGTGGAAGGTGTTCTACTTGCCAAAGGTAGAAATAATAAGCAACCCATGTAGGCACATGGTTTAGGAGATGTCCAAGGAAGTTCATTGTGCCTAATCTCATACTCAACTAGGCCACCTTCCTAACCACATCCACTCGGTGCTAGCCTTGTTTCCCATAGAGTATTCAATCACATATGTACTTAGAGAGGGCTCCTTTTCTAGTTCAACCAACTCAT
>NW_026034225.1:0-566 GCF_019186545.1 Solanum stenotomum
AAAAATTAGAAGCCATTACATAAAAAACAACCAGAAATTGTGCACAAAAAGAGTAAAAAAGCTTGAGTACTAGAATTAGGAAGAAGAAGAAGAAAAATGGGATTTTGATTTGAAAAAAATAAAAATATATTTAAAAGGGATTCATTAAGGGTAAAATTTTTATTTTCGCTTTTTTTTACTATTGTGGACCTCAAAAAATACCCCTGACGTGCCTGAATTGCGTCTCAATAACACGTTATGCCAAGTTGGATTCGCATGTTTTTTTGTTTAAGAATTGGATAGTTGAAGTGCTTACTTGTGCACTTTGAAAGTTAGAGGTCATACTTAAAATTCGAAGCCAAGTTTAAGGTCCAATTTATGTATTATGCCTTCTCAAATCAATGCACAAAGTCTTTCCAGGAAAATGTCAATTTGATGAAAAAGTTCAAAGTTTGCAAAAGAAAAAATAGATAAAAACAAAACAGAGCAAATTGCGTTTTGGTTCAAGAACCAGCAAATCCTTACGATTGATTTAGATTTTAGACATTTATTTATGTGAATCTATTTCTTATTTTGAAGAGAGAAAT
>NW_026034226.1:0-342 GCF_019186545.1 Solanum stenotomum
ATTTTTACCTTCTTCCATAAGTGTTGGTGAATCTATGATGGCATAGTACCTATGGATGGAAAAGTCATTAGTACCCAAACATACCAAACAAAGCAAGAAAAGAATGAAAATAAAACTATGAAACCAAAAGAAAATAGAAAATTACACTGTTTTGGTCCTGCGGTTGGTTCTCATAGGACCCAACCGTAGGAAAGGAAGTCAACTATTTTAGTTTCTGATGTTGGAATGATGGTTCACCAATACGGTCCGTCCTAGGTTCTGCGGACTGTAATCCAAACCGTCATTCCTAACTTAGGCTACTTCTTATGCTTCAGGATGAAGAAAGAAGGTAACTAGGTTTCC
>NW_026034227.1:0-236 GCF_019186545.1 Solanum stenotomum
GTGATAAGGGCGTATATAGATTAAACTATAAACTAAGTACATATCTGCACAATTTCAAATATTTTAAGGACATATTTGAATATTCTACTTCACTCTAACTAACAGATGCTAACTAAAACTGACACTCAGGGAAAGCTGTACAAGTAACCAAATCCTTCACAATAACTAATTCATATATTACAATTTTTGCACTATTAATTAGTATAATTAATACTTGTATAAATCATTATTACTAA